>NC_142712.1:26392154-26546140 GCF_055471065.1 Atractosteus spatula
GCGGAGGAACGTAAACAGCTTAATTTTCGTGTTAAATAAATTTTTAAAATTAAAATTTATTCTATACAGCAATCGCATATTTGGGGACCGTTTTATAAAACTTTGATGCTTAAAATGTTTAGGGAGAAATGGAATACTGGTATGTATTTTTTCTTTAAATTACCAAGACCAGCCATATACAGTACAGTTTACATACAGTAATGTTTACGTTCCTAAATTAATCTTTTATGAGCATGTGAAAGGCATGGTGAATAGGAGATTCTCAAGACTTACATTGTATGATTTGAAACGAATGCGTGCTCGGATCAACGAAATCCTGTGGTGTTACTTTTTGTCAATGAAAAAATAAAGTATTTTCGTTTACAAAGACGGTTACAAAGAATGTGGACCAGGGTAATACTTTGAGCTTACAGCTTGTCCAAGGTCATTCATTATTCATACTATTAGTAATATCTTCAGTAAAGTCTTGATGCATAAGATATTTCTGCAGAATTGAAATATTTATGATAAAGGTGGTAGGTTGTGTACTTTTGTCCAACTGAGCAATCTTGCTTTCATAAAATATACCAACTTTTTAATGTATAATGATTAACAAGCTGTAATACACCGTTTAAATTTAAAAGTCTAAAGAGTATACAACTTAAATTCTTAATTGAATAAAGATTGTCTCTCAGCAGTGATCGGGATTCGAAACTGGATGTTTTCTGGTGAGAGCTCAAATGCTGTACAGGAGAGATTAAGCTTTATTAGCTCCACCTGCCAGTTTTACAAGGTGATTCCGGATACTATTAACATAATCTAATTTGCCCACCGTGTTATACCGCAGCATACCCAACTTGTTTTGAATGGCTGCATCTGTACAGTACTTTGTGAAAAGTCATAATGTATCACTGCATAATGTTTCAGTTTCACTGCTTCCCATGTGATTATATCTGTGACGTAACGGTTTAAGTGTGTGTAGTATTACTGTATTCCACGTTCTTTGTAAACATGTTTTATTAACACCCCAATCACAGCGGGTGAGAAAGAGACATAAAAAAGTGAACCCTGTTTTTTATGATCCGTAGGACAGGCTGTGCTCCCACTACCAGGGGCATCGAACCAGCCTGTCACCCCAGGGAAAAAGCCAGTATTATAAATCCCTAATAACTGTAATGTCAGCCATACAGCATACGCATTACTGAAGCTGAAAGGTTAGCCTTTTTCACTATTGGAACCACTAAATAAAGGCGTAAATATAGAAATCCCTACATTGCAAACTACAAGCATTTCATTTTGTCTATTGCTACAATATTGACAGCAGTGCAGTTACAAGGAACATGTCAAAATGTTTCCAAAATAACCAAAATTTAACGATTTGAGGGTTTTGATAATAATAGTAAAGATTTATAATGTTTTAACCTTTTCTGCGAATATGCTTGTTATCAGAGTAAAAAAAAGCATACTTTTAGAATTTGATTAATAGGGAATATAATATGGAATCGTGTATCTAAAGAAATTAATAACGATATAATTATAAATATAAATTATAAATTAATGTACTGTAGCTCAAATAATAGGCAGTGAAAACATTGGGGGAAAGGGGGAAAGGGGGACTGTCTTTCATTGGAAGGCTCGCCTATTCTACTCTGAGAATGTAAGGGGGTGCCCGTGGTCATTATTTTCACTGACAAAGTTGTGTTAACAAAAACTACAGTATGCTTAAGAGCTGTTAAATTGGTTTAATTTAAAACACTTTATTCACTGGGGCAATTTAACAGATGCCTCATGTCTTTGAAAGGCTTCTTTGAAAAATTAAAATACCAAATATTATGGACATTATATTGACATTTTTAGAATTTGATTAATACGGAATATAATATGGAATTGCATATCTAAAAAAAATAATAATGATATAATTATATTCATATACTGTAGCTCAAATCGTGCTGAACTAAAAATTAGACACAATAAGAGTATTATAAGACAATGTTGTGAGGCTCTGGTGGAATTTCTCTGTAAACTGAAGAGTTATAGAGTTATATACAGTAAGAGTTATATAAATATATTGTAGTATTTTAGGGTTCGGCAAAAATTGGAGATTCCTTAGTGTGGATTTAAATACCCCAGTGAACAGGATGTGCATTTATTAATTCTATGAAAAAGCCTTTCTTGATTTCTCTAGTTCCTAGTTTCTCTAGTTCCCTTTAAAACAAACAATTATTCCACAATAGTTCAGGTGGGTAGCTGCATCAGCATGCGTAGGCTGCAAAGGAACAAGTAATAGGTTTATTCCATGCTGAAAAAAAGAAGAAAGAAAACACAACATTTCGCTGTGGAGCCTTCTTCAGGTGTGAGAGAGACAAGGCAGTAGGCAAACGTAATGTAGCGGGAGAACAAAGGCTGGGAGGGAGGAGGAGTGAGGGATGGGAGCAGGGGACAGAAAGAGAGGCCAATCAAGAGGTGTGAGGTCAGAATAGGTGTAGAGAGGTGTGAAATGAGACTTCCAATGAATGGAGAAAATTTAAAAGAAGAGTAGTCTGTCATTAAGAGAAGGGGGAATGTGTGATCCTAGCTGCAGGATAAGTTTGGTATTGGTAGTCTTTCTGATGTATGAGTTCGGAAAACCGTGTTTGAGAACACAGATGGAGAGATTAGAGTGGTCGTGGCCATCAGAGGTGAAATGAGAAACAATGGGCTTGGAGAGATCTTTAATCTTCACAGCCCTGACATGTTCTCTGAAGCAGTCTCCGAGTCTCCTTCCTGTTTCTCCAATGTTGATGGCTGGGTATTTACTGCAAGAGATACAGTAAATAAGGTTGCTGGAGGTACAAGATGCCCTCTGGGTGATGCGGAATTGTCCTGAGCGGCCTTGAATGAGTGTGGTGTTGGATGTATACTTGCAGGTGATACAGTGAGCTCTTTTGCAAGGGAAAGTGCCTGGTGTGGATGGTGGCTGAGGGCGGTCAATGGAGCTGTGAACAAGAAGGTTGCGCAGATTAGGTGCTCGGTGATATGAGATGATGGGGCGGTCAGAAAAGAGGGCCCCAATGGAGGGATCATCCTGTAGGTTGGAAAAGTTGTCGTTAATAGTCCTGGGGATAGGAAGTGTGTTAGGGTGGTAGGGAAGCACCAAAGGAATGCAGTTGTTACGGCGGGAGTTCCTGATTGGGTTGATGGTCCTAGGGGTGTTTTTGGCTTGGGGAAGGGCCCTGTCAATAACACTGCTGGGGTATCCTCTGTTGATGAAACAGGAGTACATTTTGAGGGCTTGGTTCTCGAAGTCGATGTCATCACTGCATAATCGTCGTAGCCGAAGGAACTGTGAAAAAAGGAGAGAGTTTTTGTGTTTGGGGTGAAATGAGCTATACAGGAGATAGCTGCGTGAATCCGTGGGTTTGTAATAAACCGAAGTGGAGAGTCGGGGGTAGTTGATGGAGAAGTTGATGTCTAGAAACGGAAGAGCAGTGGAAGATATGTTAACCATATATTTGAGGGACGGGTGGAAGTTGGTGAAATGGTGCAGGAAGCACTCAAGCTGATCGTTGGAGCATGTGGCGGCACCGACGCAGTCATCAATATATCGTTTGTAGAGGTCATGGACATAGCCGGTGTAGGAAGCGAAGAAGTGTTCTTCTACCCAGCCGACAAAAATATTGGCATAGCTGGGTCCCATTCTGGTGCCCATGGCAACTCCACTCACCTGTTGGTAAAAAAGATCATTGAAAGAGAATGCATTCAGTGTGAGGACCAATTCTGCAAGGCGTACCAGGGTGTGGGTGGGTGGATCAAGCACTGTGCGTTTGATTATTTGATTATTACACAATGCAGAGTACTACATGGCCAGTATTTACATATGATATTTGTGATTTAAACCAATTAACACAAGCAGTTTTGGGGGATTTAAGTGTTGGCTGAGTTATTGCAGAATGTAAGACTAGAGATATAGGTAGGAAAAAGATAATTTGGGGAAAGTTTCACTTCCTTATGTATAATGGCTCTAAACATAGTTTCTCTTAACACCAGAGGTATCAACTACAGAGTTAAATGCCAGTCTGTCTTTGATTACCTCCAGCAGAGAGAGGGAGATGTGTTGATGTTGCAGGAGTGTGCGTTTTGTCAATGAAAATGTGCGTGTGCATGTGCACATGCACGTGTGTGTGTCTCTCTCTGCTGGCTCAAGGGCGCGGGGGAGTGCTGTGCCGACTGTGCTGAAAAATAAAGCGCCGTTTTTCATTCAACGAGTGTCTGAGTCACTGTGTCCGTCCTCGCCAAACCCGAAAATACCACAATATTATATACCCCCTTAGGCTGGGCAAAGATTTATTAAATTTTTAAAAAAGAAATCAATAATGAGATATAATGATTTGTTCCTGCTTAACTTAGACATTGCATGATTTTTAAAGCTATAAAAACAGGTTTCGATAGTTAATAACCACTTTTTATGCACGAAAAATGTTTGATGGTGATGTTTCTTCCTCGTGATCAGCTTAGAATCTTTGTGAACTCTGTAAGTTTTTTTCTTTTTGATTAAATGTTTAAAATACATGAATTTCATAAAGACAACACACGTTTCGAACAGAAAAAATCATTCTGAATTCTCTTTCTGGTATGTAGAACAGATCAGGTGGTCTTTTGTTACTTGCTAATGTTACTTGTGGCTGTGTTTCTGCATTGCGTAGAAGCGCACATTTCCATAGAAAGTGTATTATACTAGTATCTGAGCTACAGTACATGAATATAATTATATCGTTATTAATTTCTTTTGATACGCAATTCTATATTATATTCCCTATTAATCAAATTGTAAAAGTATGCTTTTGTTTACTCCGATATTGAGTGTATTCGCAAAGTACTGTATATAAACGTAATATGGTCAGAAGGAGCACGTAAAAACGTTTCCGAAGTAACCACATGTAAGACTTTGATGCTTAAAATGTTTAGGAAGAAAGTGGAATACTAGTGTGTATTTTTTCTTTAAACTACCAATACCAGCCATATACAGTTTGTAATGTAGGGATTTCTATATTTATGTCTTTATATAGTAGTTACATTAGTGATAAAGGTTAAACCTTCAGCTTCAGTAACGCGTAAGCCATATGGCCATTACATACATGTTTGTAATGACAACATAGTGTCAATAATATTTATTGTCAGTAATTATATCTGTAGCAGTTTAAAATTATTTTTGTTATTAATAAATGACTTTGTTTCGAACATGTAACATTTTGAAATATAAAAAAATGTTAATATAGTGTACATAATATTTGTTATTTTAGTTTTTCAAAGAAATGTTTATTTGTTAAAAGAAAACTCATGGCAACAGCAGGATTTGACCCGCAGGCCTCAGGCTTATAATGCACACAGTTAAGCCTTCACACCACAAACATAGTCACGTAGGAAGCAGTGAAACACAAGCACACATTTCCATAGAAATTGTCTTCTACTACTATTTGAGCTACAGTACATGAATATAATTATATTGTTATTAATGTCTTTAAATACACAATTCTACATTATATTCCCTGTTAATCAAATTCTAAAAGAATGCTTTTGTTTACTCAGATAACGAGTGTATTCGCAGAAAAGGTTAAAACTATAACTTTTCACAAAGTATATCATTAATATCGATTATGAGCATATGAAAGGCATGGTGAATCGGAAATTCTCAAAACTTACTTTGTATGATTGGAAAGGAATACGTGATCGGATCAACGAAATGTTGTGGTGTAACTTTTTGTCAATGAAAAAATAGTCTTTTCGTTTACAAAGAAAGTGGAAAGTGAAATTTGAGCTTACAGCCTGTCCAAGGTAATTAATTATTAATACTATTAGTAATATCTTCAGTAAAGACTTTGATGCATAAAATATTTATGCATAATTTAAATATTTATGATAAGAATGTTAGGTTGTGTACTTTTGTCCAACTGAGCAATCTTGCTATTTCTAATCTTGCTAATATACTGACTTTTTAATGTTTAATAATTAACATGCTGTAATACACAGTTTAAAATTATTAAAAGTCTAAAGAGCATACAACTTAAATTCTTAATTGGAAAAAGATTGTCCTTCAGCATTAACCAGGATTTAATGCGATTAACTCGTTGTCATGCGACACGCCCACGGCATTTTACTGCAGCGTACCCTGCTCGTTTTGAATGGCTGCATCTGTATGTACAATTATCAGAAATGTGAATATAGTTTGCATATTTTTTATTGTGAGAGAATTGCAATTATATTCACCATTGTATTAATAGTTACAACAGATTAAAAAATTAAAACAAATCTGAGATCTTTTAATAAAGAAGTTATTAACCCTACTGTATTTCATGCCTGTATAAGAAATTACATTTTTTATTTTATGTGAAGATTAACTGAGCACTGAAGCGTTATTTATCACAGTGAGATTACTTTTACTCAGCCGGATAACTTTAGTAAATATGTTGACAAAAGTCTTTTCGGTTTTATGAGGCAAGATCAAATTGTATCCCGTTCAGAATTAGCTATGTGTACTTAGTCCCTTAGTTAAAACTTAGTTAAGTTTTTTGGAAAGGGAGTTAGTGGGCAGGGTCCCCCACTGTGTAAAGCCCATAGAGTGTTAGTTTTAATATAAGAGTGTATTATGGTGAACGTGATCTTGCAAGTACTTGTTTTAAATGTTTGTAATTGCTTTTCTTGCAAATACGGTTTGTATTGTTATTCAGTTTGTGTCTGTATGTTAGTTATATCTGGCTTTTATGTTGTTTTGTTTAGCTGGCCTTTTTTTTTTCTTGGGCTTGTCTTAGTTTTTAGTGGTCCTTTGTATTTCAGGTGCTGTGTAGGGGTAATTGGTAGTGTGTCCATCAGGTTAGAGGATTTGACTCTGCTCCCAACTTTGGAGCAGTTTGAGAAATTTTGCAAGGCGATATTGATAGGACATAGGCAGTAATTGATAAAAGGTTTCTTTAATCTATCATTTTATCTAAGGATATCAGAGAGTCACCTTCCCTGAGTTCTGTCATATCTAGACTCAAAACCTTCTTTTTAGAAGGGCTTTTATTTCAAAAGAACAGACTTCCTGTGTGTTATTGCAAGAGATGGGATATGGGAAAGTGACACTACATACTGTCTCATTTAATTACTGGCTTTAATAAACTGGGGTGCGACTTCAGTAGTATTGGTGTGGTATTTGTGAGACTTCAGAATGCTTCAGCTGATGTGTAAAAAAATGTAACATAATGTAACATAATGCATGCTGTAGTGAAAAAGCTCTTGAGCCCAAAACATTCTCTTATGTCAAAATAATTGCATATGTATTTTATTCTTCTGTGAGTAAAAACAGAAAACACAGAAAGAGTTTCACAAATTAAAGGGAGGTAAAATTATAAAGAATTTTAAGTTTGTGTTATTCTGCTTTATATGGTCAAATGTTTCACATATATAACTTTTAGATAGTATTTTGCGCTTTATGAACTCGCTTACACTAAGGATCTGCTTTATTCAAGCCTGAGAGTAATTGCGCCTAAATATCAGGTAGATGTTATTTACATAAAAGATGTGAAAATTTTCACAAATTGTGATCTTTAAAATACCTGTGGTTTGAAGGTTCTATGTGTTTTGCTCGCAAAGCTATTGACATCTAAACCATTGTGTTTCAAAACTAGGCATGTTAATGAGAAAGTGAAGGTTGCGAAAACAATGTCAAATCACCCTGAACAAAATACAAGCAGTATGAAATCATTTACTATTAATACATATTTTTAATAATGTTCAGAGATGTCATTATACTTCGGTTTCAGTGGTCATTTTAATACCACTTTATTATTCTAGATTATACAGATGCAGCCATTCAAAATGCGCGGGCGATACCGCATTATTTTGCGGTACGCTGTACGCAGTCTACCGCAAGCTACCGGTAAATACCGTGAGTTACCGTAAATTCTACTATAATATGACAAGCAAAATAATAGTATCCGGAATTTCCGCTAGGTGGAGCTAATAAAGCTCAACCTCTCATGTTTGAGCTGTGGCCATCAAAGTCTTTAACGAAGATATTACTAATAGTATTAATAATGAATGACCTTGGACAAGCTGTAAGTGTAAACTCAAAGTATTGCCCTGGTCAACATTCTTTTTTTCATTGACCGTCTTTGTAAAAGTAACACCACAGCATTTCGCAATCACGCATTTGTTTCCAATCATGCAAAGTACAGTGATTCACCATGCCTTTCACATGCTCATAAAAGAGATTGATTTAGGAACATAAACATATTACCGTATGCAAACTGTACTGTATACAGTATGTATATGTATATTTAATGTCTTAACTGTGCCCGTTTAAGTATTGAATATTCATATCTAATTTTACCACTGAAGGGAAATCTTAGTAGCTGAGCATAAAAAGAATAGGAGCATACTGCAACGCGTGTGAAGGCCATAAACGATATTAATTTTGGAACATAAACATACAGTATATGGCTGGTCTCGGTACTTTAAAGAAAACATACACGAAACATGGTTTCATTATGACCAGAATCGGTCTTGAGATATTTTTAACTTGATTTACAGTATTTGAGAGGTATGTCTTAACACCGATACTACAGTGCTTAAGTACTGCTCACGTATATGTTTCTAGGTTTATATTATGCATTTCATACGGTCAAATTACTTTTGAGCAACTAATAAGAAGCGCGAAACGGTATGCGTTTTACTTTCGTTTTGTGCTGGGACCCGTGGATTGATTAGAGATATCAAGTACATACAAGTCATTTTTTAAATGTTGTAGTTCGTCTTGAAAAAATGTTACGAGTACATCATCTATCAACAATTACACAGGTTCTGTTTCCATATTGCGGATTTTGGTTACGTAATATTATTTTCTAGATTTCACGTTGTGAATATATGATTTGGGCAAACAGAGCCGCAAAGAAGTACATTATGGGTTGTTGTTTTTTTTTTTTGCAGTTTTATCTAGAACAAGCGATGCTTAAACCTTTGTCTGATTCTTGTGAAACTATCCACACGACAGTTACAGTACCTAGGAGTTGACTTCAGTGATGTCACTGATGGGATGTTTCTAAAAATCCATCCTCTGTAAAACGTCTTCTCTAGTTGTCCTGCATATGTATTCGCTAATGAAGCTGTGTGTTCTGAGCCTGGATCTCTACATTTCTGTATGAACCAGCTTAGAGGGCTAAAGACAGCTTGTGTTTAAATTGAGTGTAAGGCAATTTATGCTTCTAAAGTCATGGTCAGCATTTATTATTGTACTGTGCTGTAAACTTGTTCTGTGCCAAGTCACATTATTTTATAGCGTTTTTATAGCGTTATCAAATCTGGTGGCGCTGTGTTAGTTTCCTGACTCCCATGTCACATGGTCTGTGATTGAAACCTGTAATACCGGTTTAATTCGTCACAGCCAGCACTCCGGTTGTAAAGTAGAAGCAGGCGAGATTTCCAGCGAAAAACACCTCCCCCTTCTTCAGGTGTGAGGGTCTTCTGCTCAGAATGAAACGCTAAAATGTAATGTAGGCTCTGAATGGGTTCAATTATGATTTGGGCTTGATTAAGGTCGCTGCCTTTCATCTTAAACCCTACTTGAATCCTTCTAAACTAAAAATCAGTGTTAGTGAGTTCTAAATAAAGAGGTATCCAGGTAACAGTGAAACGGGCGGACAGTCTGGGGAGATCGCCCGTTTTCCATGTAAATAGTTCCCTGGTTCCGCACCCCTTGGTGTTTCTCTCGCTCTCTCTCGGGTCACCTGATCATTAGCTCCAAAGATTTGAGTGCTTTGTGTATATTCTAATGGTAGTGGGGGCAGGGTGTGTGGGAACAGGTTTGGTTGAAATTGCATTGGAGATCTATGTTCTTCACACCTGAAACATTTTCTCTGAAAGCATTTTCTTCGCAGTTTAACCGATCTTGTTACAGCATGTTACAGTTTACTATTATTAACCATATTAATTTTAAGTGCTTAATGTAAAATCTTGTAAAAATATATTTTCATTGTTCAAATATACATTAAGTCTGACTATCATATAATAAGTTAAATACAAAACTAAAGAAAAAATAGGGTTAAATATAATTCAAAATATTTTGCTAACAATGTTAATTGTTTATGAATAATAAAATGTATTAACTAAGGAGTAGGATGGCACAGTTGTTAGTATGTTTTTTGTTTTGTTTCTTTTTCATAAATACAACAGTAGTACCTGATGTCTCAGTGGCTTTCAAAATTAAATTATGCATGCAAACCTGTGAACTAGAAAGATAACTAAGATATCCATCCATTATATTCCATAATATCCATGAAATATATGGCGCTAAAATATGTGTGACGCAGTTGTGGCCTGACACGGTGAGGTGCCCTGGCAGCTGTATGATGCAGTGGTGGCCTGGCACGGTGAGGTGCGCTTGCAGCTATGTGACGCAGTGGTGGCCTGGCACGGTGAGGTGCGCTGGCAGCTGTGTGATGCAGTGGTGGTCGGGTATGTAGAGGTGCACTGGCGGCTGTGTGCTGTGACGCAGTGGTGGCCTGGCACGGTGAGGTGCGCTGGCAGCTGTGTGATGCAGTGGTGGCCTGGCACGGTGAGGTGCGCTGGCAGGTGGGTGATGCAGTGGTGGCCTGGCACCGTGAGGTGCGCTGGCAGCTGTGTGGTGTGACGCAGTGGTGGCCTGGCACGGTGAAGTGCGCTGGCAGCTGTGTGGTGTGACGCAGTGGTGGCCTGGCACGGTGAAGTGCGCTGGCAGCTGTGTGGTGTGACGCAGTGGTGGCCTGGCACGGTGAGGTGCGCTGGCAGCTGTGTGATGCAGTGGTGGCCTGGCACGGTGAGGTGCGCTGGCATCTGGGTGATGCAGTGGTGGCCTGGCACGGTGAGGTGCGCTGGCAGCTGTGTGGTGTGACGCAGTGGTGGAAATGTTCACCATGTTTCACCATGCTGAAAATGTTTGTACCAGACTTTTTTGAGGCCTGTTTAATTGTGTCTGAAGTCTGATGTTGTAAATTTTATTGTTAAAAAGATCCATGAAAATGTCACTACTAAAGTTAGCTGGTACTGTTGGTATTGTAAGTGGCAAGTAGAGCTCATATTTTAGATTTTGTGTAGTTGCTAGCGTTGAACTGTGTGTTGGATGCACATGAATATATTCATTATATGCCAGCGCACCTCACCGTGCCAGGCCACCACTGCGTCACACCACACAGCTGCCAGCGCACCTCACCGTACCAGGCCACCACTGCGTCACACCACACAGCTGCCAGCGCACTTCACCGTGCCAGGCCACAACTGCGCCACACCACACAGCTGTCAGCGCACCTCACCATGCCAGGCCACCACTGCATCACACAGCTGCCAGCGCACCTCACCGTGCCAGGCCACCACTGCGTCACAACACACAGCTGCCAGTGCACCTCTACATACCCGACCACCACTGCATCACACAGCTGCCAGTGCACCTCACCGTGCCAGGCCACCACTGCATCACATAGCTGCAAGCGCACCTCACCGTGCCAGGCCACCACTGCATCATACAGCTGCCAGGGCACCTCACCGTGTCAGGCCACCACTGCGTAACACCACATAGCTGCCAGCGCACCTCACCATGCCAGGCCATCACTGAGTCAGAGATTAAATAAAACCTCACTCGCACCAAACAAATGTATATTTCTAAATATCACAACATGATCGAATTTAAGTCATTTTAATAACAATGAATAGTCACCTATGCGTTACAATATAAACATTTATATTGATTTAAATCGCGTTTAAATCACCTTTATTTAAAACCCATAAATAAAGCTGATACTGTTTAGGCTTTTAATTATTTAAAACTGTATTAAAGCAGCACGATACACAATGCAACGTAAATTGCTATCTTTGTCTTCTGTGTAATAATGTTCACCTCTCTGTCCAGCAAATTTACAATAGTAATAATAATGAACTTTATTGTATATGGCGCCTTTAAAGGTGGCTCCTCAAAGCGCTTTACAGGTTAAAAACAATACTGTTAGGCTGGGAAAACGATTTTTTTTTAAGAAATACAAAATGAGATATAATGATATGTTCCGGCTTAGACATTAACGAAGAGCATAACGCGTGTACTGTATACACTCCAAGTACAACCCCCCTCTCTGCAGGAGTGCTGGCTGTGACGAATTGAACCGGTTTCACGGGTATTTTCAAAGTAGGAGGCGAGATTTCCAGCGAAAGACACCTCCCCCCCCCTCAAAAACCCAGTAAGTACAGTACTTACTAGTTAAAGGCTAGGCTCCTCAATGAAATCGCTTTAACATGCTAATGCGTTGGTGTAACAGTCCGGGCGTGGCAAGCTTCTAATTTCAACCCAACTACGGCGAAAGGAACCCTTCTTTCATTAGAAGACAATGAACATATTTTAGCCCTGAATGAATTAATAGCAAACATGGTTTACATAAAAGACATTTTTCCAAGAAAGTTTAGCCTTTGTCACTAATGAAACCACTAAATGAAGACATAAATATAAAAATCTTAAGATTTTTAAAATACATGACTTTGCTAAAATTTATTTGAAAATAAAAACAATTACAACCGCCAGGGGAGGGAGAGAACAGGGGAGGGATGTTGGTTTTGCATAAGGGGCGGGGCTATGGAAATTAGGTCTGTTTGTGAATTATCGTTGTTGAGTATGGAGTGTTGAGGTATTGATTTGTGTAATGCTTTATGTTGAAAATTGAGGTGGATTTTGTTTATGATAAATAGGATAAACTGGGATGTGAGGAAGGTTTGGTTTTGCATAAGGGGCGGGATTATGATAATTGGAGGACTTTGCGAGAGTAAAATGGTTTGATATATTTGATTTTGTATTGTGGTTGTTATCTATGTTTTTGGTTGGTATTATGTTTATATGGTTGTTTTTGTTGGTTGGTTGTTATTATGGTTATTAATAATACGATCTATAGTTGAAATCTGAGCCTAAATAAAAAGAAAAAGCAAGTGATTAGGTTTATGAGCAATCTAATTACTTATTCATTTAAAACGCTATATAAAATAAAGTTTATTATTAATTTGCTGGACAGAGCGGTGAACATTATTATGCATAAGACAAAGATAACGATCCTGATCAGTTTAGAAATCTGTGTACGCTGTAAGGTTTTTACTTCTTAAACTTTTAAAATACACGTTTTGAATGGAAAGAAATCCTCTTCCTGGTACAGTATGTATAGCAAACCAGCACGTCTTTTTTCTCCAATCAGAGGGGTGTCAGATGGTGTCAGCCAATCACCATTCTGAAGCCCTACCATAATCTCTGGTATGGGGAGACCCCAGAATTCTGTCCCATAGTTTAGATAGATGATAGATACTTTTATTGATCCCGTGAGGGAAATAAAGTAAATCATTTTCGTTTTAGGAAATTATTAAACGCTCGGTTAAAAGCAAAGGAGATTGTCTGTTATAGTGGACATAAAAACAAGAGTTCGCTGGCATTATATCCTGGAAGACACAGACCGGCGCCAGACCGGTAAAATGCCTGATGAACTAGGGATTGGACAGTTTCCAAGTGCTTGTACAATCGATGGAAATGTTCAAATAAATGTGCAAAAGAAATAAACAAAATAATCATTTATTTCTTTATCATATTGGGTAGCTAATGTCCTCTCTTTGCTAGTTAGTGGCTGTGTTTCTGCATTGGGTAGCAACGGGTGACTGTTCTCAGGCGGAAGATGTAAACAGCTTAATGTTCGTGTTAAATAATTTTTTTAAATTAAAATTCATTCTATACAGCAATCGCATATTTGGGTACCGTTTCATAAAACTTTCATGCTTAAAATGTTTAGGGAGAAATGGAAGACTGGTGTGTATTTTTTCTTTAAACTACCAAGACCAGCCATACACAGTACAGTTTACATACATACAGTAATGTTTATGTTCCTAAATTAATATCGTTTATGACCTTCAGATGCGTTATGCTCCTCTTCTTTTTATGCTCAGCTACTAAAATTTCCCTTTAGTGGTAAAATCCATATAAATATTCAAAACTAAGCGGATTAAAATGTGCACAGTAAAGACATTAAATGATTAAATCTTTGCACTACCAACCAATGCACCACGAGTGCCCCTGTCGGTCATTTTGGCCAGCCAATCACTTACCGCGGTGCCCTCCGGTGCCCTGCGGTGGCTTGTGGGTAGGTTACTGTACCGCGGGTTTTTACCGCGCATTTTGAATGGCTGCATCTGTAGACAGTGACCTGTTTCTGGACTAAACGCATCTACACATCTACTGCTACATCTGTTCTCTTTCTTTTTCTTTTTCTTTTTCCCATTTACAACCACTTTTTGTGCAATATATGCCAGGGACCTGTGCAATACATTTATATTTATATCTATAGTTACATCTATATTTATATTCATATGTGTGATATGAGTGTGATACGATTTTCTGTGTACTGTTCTGTTCTAGTTTGTTCTTGTGCGTCCGGACTGTGAGTAACTCTTGTATTGTATTGTATGTATTGTACTGTATTGTACTATTATTATATAATTCGTTTGAGTGTTCATGAGTCTACCATATGAAAAGCACTGAACAAGAGAGGTTACCATGCTCTCTTGCATGAGGAAACTACTGCTCTCTAAAAAAAAACATTGCTGCCCTTCTCAAGTTTGCTCAAGACCACCTGGATGTTCCACAGCACTGCTGGAACAATGTTCTGTGGACAGATGAGACAGGAGTTGAACTTTTTGTCACGATTATAGTCCCCCCTCCTTAAGGGTGCTCCAGCCCTTTCACTTTAGACTTCATTCTGTGCACCTGATCCCTTTTACCCAGCCCACCTTAAAAGCCAGGCGCTGACGCTCATCCTGGCTCTGCATCTGGTTTCCGCACCATGCGAGTCCGGGACCTGGAAGCGCCTGGTCCCGTTAAGGTTTTACCTCTGTTCCTGTTCCTAGTCCGCCGGTTCCGACCCGGTTCATGGTTTTTAATTCCTTGTTTTGATGGATCTCCTGGCTTTGGACTTACTCTTGTGTTTTTGGATACCCTCTAAGGATTACTCTCTTGGATTGTTTGCCTCGGCCACACCTCCCCCGTGAACCAGCGCACTTTGGACACGCCCCCCTGTTTTCAGCCCCGTATTCCTGCATGACGTTTTCCCAGTGTTTCCCCACTTCTTTGGATTGTGTCGTCCGCATAGGGTCCAGAAAGAACTGTTCGTTACACTTTTTGGTAAATGTACACAGCATTATGTTTGGAGAAAACAAAACACTGCATACCAACACCAAAACCTCGTAACAAACTGTGAGCATGGTGGAGGGAGTATAATGGTGTGGGACTGCATTGCTGCCTCAGGGTCTGGGTGGCTTGCAATCATTGAAGGACAAATTGATTCCAAGTTGTATCAGGAAATTCTATAGCAGAATGTTAGCACATCTGTCTGTGATCTAAAACTCAAAAGAAGTTGGGTGACATGACAATGATCCAAAACACAGGCATACATCGACAACAGAGTGTCTGAAACAGAAGAAATTTTGTATTTAAAATGGCCAAGTCAGAGTCCTGACCTCAGTTCCATTGAAATGCTGTGGTGTGATCTGTAGCAGGCCATTCAAGCGAGACATCCCAAAAATATACATTAACAATTTTTGTATAGAGGAATTGGCCAAAATACCTACTAACCGCTGTGCAGGTCTGATCAGCAGCTACAGAAAGTGTTTGGTTATTGGTTAGTGGTTATTGGCTAAAAAGGAGGTTCCACTAGTTACTAAATATAAGGGTTCTCATACTTTTTCCATTACTGACCTATTTGTAAACCATTTGTTAAATAAAGATATGGCTATGTAAAATGTTGTGTGTGTGTTGTTTGCTAAATAAGACTTTTTATTTATTATTACGACTTAACAATAGATGAAGATCATATCACATTTTAGGAGCCATTTGTGCAGAAATTTATAAAATTCCTAAGGATTCACACATTTTGCCTCACAAATGTATTAACCAAGAAGTAGCAGCAAAGGTATAGATTTAGCATCTTTAGCATATCCAGAGGTGGACTGTGGACTGTTTGAGTTTGGTTTTCTACCATATTGAATCAGATGTCATTCCAGAGTTACATATTTTGCATATAACTACTTAGGAACAAGTAATGGTTTATTCCATGCTGAAAAAAAGAAGAAAAGAAACACAACATTTTGGGTGTGGAGCCTTCTTTGGGTCCTCTTCACACAGTTACACCTCTTTCAAACTTTTAGCATTAATGCTTATTGGACACATATAGTTATACATATAGCATAACTAGACTAGGTACGAAATGAACCCTTATGTATCTACATGGACATAGTACAGTATCCGTCAACCCATTTTCTAGCCCCTTCATCCAATTCAGGGTCACTAGGGAGCTGAAGCCTATCCTGGCAAGCAGCAGGTGCAAGGCAGAATACAGGACGCCAGTCCATCACAAGAAACATGCAGTTAGCCAATTAACCTACCTGTATGTCTTTAAACTGTGGGTGAAAAACTGATGGAAACCCAACAGGGAGAACATACAAAATCCATGCAGATAGCACTACAGATCTTGAATTGAACTCAGGACTCAGTAGAGTAATTAAGCATACAAAGGTAACAGGCTTTACCTTTACTGAAATCCTATACTGAACTAGATTGAGCAAAACCCATCATCATTTAATTTAAATGTTAAATTGACGTGTTTACAGTGACTAACGTGATTACATTTTTTTGGGCAACTGACACAACTAAAATTTCACACCACACCGTCTTTATAAAATATTGCTATGTAATGTTGAATTACTAATTATGAACCATTTCATTGACAACTAGAATAAATTCATTGTGTTTACTATTTTGTAACATCTAAGAAAAACAATGTTCCTGCAACACTTCCAACAAAGTGAGAATGTATGACATAAGCACTTGTTAACAGATGTGCTGTGAATGTGCTTGTGTTGAATGTAACTTCTTGATTGAAGCATTGATTGATTTCTGGGTTGGATTGTGGCTTTTGGCACAAAAAGTATATTTACACTGTATTTTTCCACTTGTGAATTAAATAACTTACAATATTATTTTTTGTGGCCTATGCATATTCATACAAGCTTGTCTTTTTTCTGCAACAACAACTCAAAATCACTATGAGGTAGGAATTCATAAATGAGAGGATCAAAATGATTGTTGGTGGGTACACAAATACATAAAAGCTAAACAGACAACTATTAGGACAACAATTAAGAAGATTAAAACTACAATAATAGAACTCTTTGGCCATGTACTCCAGGAGTGGGATTGGCATTGAAAAAATTATGCGAAAAATTATACAATATGATAAAGTATGGTGGTGGATGTTTAATGTTATGGGGATGTTTTGATACCACTGGTCCTGAAGACCTTATTAAGGTCCCAAGTATTATGAACCCTAACCTAATCATGAACCAGAACATTTTAGCCAAAACCTGCTTGCCTTTGTCAAGAAGCTTCAACTTGGCTGCAAGTGGTTTTCCCAGCAAGACAATAACTCCAAGCACACGTCAAAATCCACAAAGAAATGGTTAATTGACCACAAAACCAACACTTTGCAATGGACATTTCAGTCTCTGGAATTGAACACCATTTAAAATCTGTGGTTGGAATTGAAGAGGGCAGCCCATAAGCACAGTCTAGAGGATATCAAGGAGCTGGAAAAATTCTGTATGTAGGAATAGAATAAGATCCTTCCCACTGTGTTTTCCAATATCAACAAACATTATAGAAAATGGCTGTGCTGTTATCCTTGCAAGGGGATGATGCACAAAGTACTGAAAGAGAGGTGCTAATAATTGTGGCACTTAATTTTTCAAAAATTATTTTAGAATTTAAGAAATGAATTATTTTTGTAGATTCCGTTGAATCAATTATTGATCATTATAATCTTGTTACCAATGCTCATTATCAATACAATTTTATTATAAAAAAGGCTGTATCTTTATCAAGGATTTCAATCAGTTTGAGGGTGACTGGATGAAAAGTAAGTTAAATAAATGGAAGATCTTACAAGTTAAAAAAGGAAATTAGTACAAGTTATGAGTTTTTATTAATTAAAAATCATAAGATTATTTTGTGATGCCACGTATGACAGCTCAACCAGGGACACTGATCCAGGCTGGTTCACGCCAAGACAGTTTCACAATAACATCAAGCATGTATAGACATTGAAGATACAGAGCGGTGCAGATAAAATACACGATACAAAGTTAGGACATGTCTTATACTTCCAAAGAAAAAGAGAAAAATATTATCCTTAATTTACATTTTCTACTTTTTCTCAGTTTTTGCTGATATTAACTTATTTTACCTGTTAAAAACTGAAATTTGAGCATTCAAGTTTTTAATAAAATAATTGTTGTAATTTCACAATATGGAAGTGTCTGATTTCTTTTGCAAAGCACAGTATATATATCTTTTGAGAAATCATGTAGGGAATCATTCATTTAGAACAGCTGGGGCAAAAGTGGTTTCATTGTCTTCATTCCTCATGATCTTCATTTAATAACTTCCATTTTATAAGGTAAGGTTTTGTGATTATAGAACCCGAATTCCTGCAAACTTCAAACAACAGGCTGAACTGGAAGAAAATCTTTGTATCTACAGCTGTATTTTATATATCCAATCCAAAAACTCTGTGACACGCACATACACACTTGGGCGGTGTGGTCGACCACAGCCAGATCCAAAAGACGTCACACCAGCTAGCATCCATCCAGTCTTGTCCTGGCACATGAGAGGACCCCCTGAGTCACCCTGTGAAAGACAACGTGCAACCTCGGTATCACAGTATTTTTATTTATTTAATTAGATTGTAGGGAGGAAACAATTTAGACAGAATATTATTTGCATAACAAGCATAAGTAAAATAAGAATAATACATAATGCCGATACTGTATAGCAACTGAGGAAATGCATACTGGCTTTACTGGTCTCACTGAATGTATCTCCTATCCTGCTATCCAGTCAGCTAAACGCTTATCCAAATAATTCTTGGAAAAATCAAGCTGATATCTCATTCAATTAATTTATTTGAATAGAAAATGTGGAACAGCAAAATGTAAACAACATGACCATTTATAAATATTTTGATCATTACAAATCTCCTGACAATAATAATAACTGAGTCACTAGCCCTAACTATCTAGGCAATTCACTAGTCACTATTCTATGTGATGGTAATACATGCTGAAAATAATTTACTTTCATCCAAAAAAAAAACAAAATAATGTATTTCATACAATGATATAAAGTATTATAATATTGTAGCGGCAAGGCTTATTAAAATACAGGAATTAAATTTGCTTCTCCCTTGCCAGTCTCTCTCTCCCTGATCTCAGTGGTGCTTGATACAGAGAGGCGATTCCATTTGGTTCACAATTAAGGTGTTTTACTAGCTGATAGAGTGTCCTGATAAGGAACAACTCCCAAGGCTGAGACACATCAACCACCCTAACAAATGGTCATCTCCGGTGCCTTAAAGTCTGGGATTCTGGGAGAGTCTTATCCCAAGTTGTTTACAAGGTCAAAGTGCATTGTTACTCATCATCAGCCAATCAGGAACTGGTAGGGCAGGTTAACCCCACGTGGGTCTCGAATGCCCATGAAACTTTCAACCAATGAACAACCATCGTTCCTCCAGGTAAAATAGGCAGCGCAGGGCTTCCTCAGCTCGCCTCTAGGACATTCCCGACTCAGCTCCTCCTGGACATCCTCAAACTCAGACCGGACAATCACGTAACGGCCAGTGTGTCCGAGTGCCAGGACTTTACTTTGTTCTAAGAGTCGAGAACGGAGGTTGCCAGCGCGTAACCAAAGGATCCACCAGAGGTTAGCCCTCGTGAACCCACTGTGAACGGTCACCTGATCAACAAGTGAACTACGATCGGAACTGTGGACAGCTGAATATATGTATTCAGAACTAGCGCTACATCAGGAACGAACCGGTCTTCTTCCTGTCTAAAGAGTGTGACCTGCTTGGACCCGCAGTCACTTTTCTCCTGTACACAAACTTTGCTAGTTTCTGCCAACACTAACTAGCTGGTCTTCAGAGAGCATCAGCAGCGCATCGCAGCAGAAATCTTTCCCACCACGTTGCAAGCCGCATCAGCACTCCCTGGCACCGAGCCAGAGAGCGCTGATTGGACACAGCAACAAGCCTGCCACTGTTCTTTGTGTCTGAAGGAGATCTGAATCCACACAGATTGGATGAGTATTCAACATTCTGCATTACCGCTCGAGAATTCAATTGTTACTTCAACACCAGTTGATATCAATGTAATTCTTATGAGTGATGTACTTGCTTTTGAGTATCTAGTGTAGAAGTTGTAACCAAGTTCATTTACGAAACGGTCTAAATGAATGATATACTGAATGTATGTCCCTCTTGGTATTTGTAACTTTTTGTGATTTAATATATGCCTTTTGTATTCTGCTAACCTTCACTATAAGATCTTTTATGTTTATATAATAATAATAATAATTGCTTACACTTATATAGCATTTTTCTGGACACAGCACTTTACAGGTAATGGGGACTCCCCTCAACCACCACCAATGTGCAGCATCCACCTGGATGATGCGACGGCAGCCATAGTGCACCAGAACGCTCACCACACATCAGATATTAGTGGGGAGGAGAGCAGAGTAATGAAGCCAATTCATAGACAGGGATTATTAGGAGGCCATGATTGATAAGGGCCAATGGGAAGTTTTGGGCCAGGACGCCAGGGTTATACCCCTACTCTTTGCGAGAAATGCCCTGGGATTTTTAATGACCACAGAAAGTCAGGACCTTGGTTTTACATCTCATCCAAAGGACGGCGCCTGTTTACAGTATAGTGTCCCCGTCACTATACTGGGGCATTAGGATCCACATAGACCGCAGGGTGAGCGCCCCCTGCTGGCCCCACTAACACCACTTCCAGCAGCAACCTTAGTTTTTCCCAGAAGGTCTCCCATCCAGGTACTGACCAGGCTCACACTTGCTTAGTTTCAGTGGGCTGCCAGTTGTGAGTTGCAGGGTGATATGGCTGCTGGCTAACACATTTTATGTATTAATAAATGTATTCTTGTGTATTAGTATCCATGTGTGTGCGCTGTTTGAGTTATCCCACAAGGTTGATTCTAATACCATCAAAAGAATCATTTTGTGGCTTACTGCTACAATTAATAATTGTCCCAGTTAAGCACAAAACCCCTACATTTACTGGTGCCTCATGAGAGGATGCCTACAATATGAATATGTACAGATATTGCCATCTTTATGACACAGATGTATTAGTATTGCCACACTTTGCACTAACTTTATGTTAAACATATATCCTGCAACAACTCTATACCACTTCCTGTAATAACTATCCGATCAATAACAGTGAACTTGATCAGGTAGTAAATCCTGGATTATGCTAATGACATTGGAGGAGTTTGCATGTAATGGTACTGGCACTTTAGTGGGTGTTCTGTCTGCTCAATCACAGTTTTGTGCCATAAAGAAACATCCGAAAGGGAGAATTCCACAAACATGTGAGAGTGAGTAAAACAGAAAATTTACATTATTTTTTCAAACAATGGAAAAGATCTGTCTACAAGCAACGATGTCTTATTTTCCCATCTACTGTAGGAAACTCGAGAGCTCTATTTTGCAACAGTAAAATGCTTCTTGTTTATTTTTGCCCACCAATTTGTAGATGAGGTGTTTTTGCTTGCCCAGCTCTCAGTGTCAACTTGAAGATGCCAAACAAGATGCATGGGAATGCAGAAAAGAAAGAATTCATAGTGCAGGACACACACTCAGATAAAAATACAGAGAAACTGTTAGGGAAAAGTAGTGAGGACCCTATGCAGAAAACTAGGGTGATTTCCGAAGGCGTAGTCTATAGAACAAACCGAGGTCCGAAAGACGAAGATAAACAAGCCGGTGCAAAAGTACAAAAACCAGAAGCAGAGCTGTAAGCTGTGAGGAAGCCCTGTGTCAAAACCAGAACGAGAACAAAACTATCAAAACCAAAACCAGGAGATGTAGTCGAAGAACAAACCAGAGTCAGGAAGCCAAAAACCAAATAGTAAGTAATTAACAAGAGTAGCAGTAGCTCTAGCCAGGAAAAACCTAATACTGAGCACAGGGGAGAGTGTGAAGCAGCATTAAATAGACTGGGGTAAATGGGTTAATTGGGAACTGTGCTGGAATGCAAGGTGGAATGACAAGTCCTCTGGGGGTGTGGCGTAACAGAAACAGCTGAGAATCTGAAAATCATACTACATAGCCAGTTAAAAGCTCCACTATTCATATGGAGGATATTGAATCTAATGTCTCTAGAGAGAATCATGAACTCCTTAAAGAAGCCCTGGAACAGACAGCCATGCAAGAGTCATATGCAGCTGAGGGTTACCAAAGGACAAAAGAAAATCAAATGGACATGGAACATGTGAGTAAAGAGGACACTAGAATACATTATCGAGGATCAGAACCACTTGAAAGTACTATGGAATCCCCCTCTATCACGGGTGATCGGAACAGTTCTGAGAAGGAAAAAGGTGGTCAGCCTTAATCACAGGATGGAAAGTCTCCAGTGAGTAGTACACCACAGTTGCCCAGAGAACAAATCTGTAGAAATCTTTCTGACTGTCATCCACCATTAAAATTATGGACCTGAAGAATCTGTGTAATAAGTCAAGTAAAGTGGAGAGAGCTAAAGCAGTGACAAATGTATGTAACCTGGGATTTGTCATTATTGCCTCAACAGATGAAGCAACTAGGTGAATCAATCATCTGTACAGAACAGATGTGGAGAGGTCTAAGAACAAACAGACCAGAAAGATGATATAAAGGACCACTGATATAAAGATATAAAGAAGACTGGAAGTAACAACACGTAGCTAATCAGTATAGTTTACCTGTGCTAGAAGAGGAGGATAGGTTGGTTGACTTTCTTTTATATAAAATAAAAGAAGAATGATCGTTACACCCAGAGGGGGGTAGTGATAAAAACGTGTTTGTGTTACAAAATTAGACCCTATTGTGGGTCACCACACGTGGCATCAAAATATATATTGTCTATAATTGTAAAATACAAATATTATATATAAGACACATATTTAGTATATTAAATAAGAAATAAATACTAGAAATATTTATTTATTTAACTAATTGATTTCACAGTCATACCTGGCAGGTGTCAACTCCTCCTTCATCATAGCCAGCACACAGCATCCTCTGTGTAATATTGTATTCAGGCATTAGCTGTTGGCACTCCTTATTGGTGACGAGAGGGAGGAATGCTTCCTGCAGAATATTTGCCACGGGTCCTGAATTTAAAATGATAATGTTCATCATTCTACAAGTATATTCTAGGCAATAAACATCAGAATAATTTGATCAAATAAATGGGCAAAAGGTTTTCCAGTTAAAAAGTTCAGGGTATGTGGAGTATTGTACCCTTGGAGATTTTCAGTCAATAAATTCCATCCATCCATATTTTTAACCTTTTTATCCAATACAGGATTGCTGGAGAGCTGAAGTCTATTCCTGACAAGAAGTCACTAAATTATTAATTTCCTTTAATTCACTTCTTTAGAGTAACATTTTTTATTAGATTTTAAGGACAACTTTTTGTTATCATAAAAATACATTAAATGTTTTTGTTTGTACTGTAGTAATGTCATTATAACATTTACAAAAATAAAAGGGAACATTTACTGCAGTATAATTTTTACTTTATTTCACATCATTTTGCTTTTAATGGATTTGGAAATGGTGGATTTTGCTTAAAAAACAAATTCTGTTTTTTTACAAATGTGTTTATGTCCAATGTCAAACAAATAATACATTCAGTCTACAACTGTGAAAATAATTTTATTAAATTAATAACGATCTTAATTTAAGGATCTAACTAGAATATATTTATATTGCTGTTAACATGACTGTATTCCACTTTCTTTGTAAAAGTCTGCATCAATTGTTTTTGACTCATTTACTCATGATTACTTTGGAAACATTTTGACCTCTTCGTTTCAGCTACATTTCCAAGCAGTTCCTTGTTGCAGTTGGACCAACAAAGACTCCTTTTTTAAAAAAGTAAAATAGTAAATATTATTACACTATATGAACTTATTTTTATATTATTTTTATGTATCTCAACATGTTTGATGTTAAATTACATTAAAAACATGAATGAGAAAACATGAATACTGTCAACAATGGGAGTAAAAAACAGTTTTGGTTTAATTCAGTCCAATTCAAAATACTTTATTAATCTCCATAGGGCAATTTAGTACAAGCCTTTACAACAAGCCTTAAATCAAAATTAATATTTTATTATAGTATTATAATTATAATCAAGAATAACAAAGTGGTATTAAAAAGATCACTGAAACTGAACTATAATAATCTCATTATTATTCATATCATTAAACATAGCTTTCTCACCAGTTAGTTTTATTTTTGAAACCATCGTTAAACAAAGCAGGAGCTTATTGTACTTCCTAAAGACATTATACACAGAATGATTATACATTTTAATCGTTTTTAATTTTTTATAAATTTTAGAAAAGTTTCATCTATACTAATACCACAAACTATTCTCGATTGCATTTCTGAATGTTATGCCACAATTAGTTCAGCATTTTCCATACATCTAAATAAAAAAGTCAGATGTTAGCATAAACTATTAGTACTCAATACTTAATTTTAAAATTTGCACTGTAATAAATTGTTGCACTTCTTCCACATTGTTGTTCAAATATTGATGTTCAAGACTTTGTTCAAATATACATTAAATCTAACTATCAGAAAACAAGTAAAATACAAACTTATAAAATAAAAAATGAAGGTCAAATATAATTTAAAACATTTTACTAACTGAACAATCAACAATTAATAACAATATTTAACAAAGTAACTGTTTAAAACATAGATGTATTATCTAAAGAATAGGGTGGCACAGTGGTTAGCATACTTTTTGTATCTTTTTTCAAAAATACAATAGTAGCACCAAATGTCTCAGTGGCTTTCAAAATTAAATTATGCATGGAAATCTTTTAACTTAAAAGATGACCATCCATCTCTAATGGTAGCACAGAGGTTAGCATTGCAGTGCTGAGGCCCTAGTTTCAATTCCTGGGGTAATGTATGTGTGGAGGTTACACATTCTCTCTGGGTTTCCTCAGGTGATCTGATTTCCTCTTGCGGTCCAAACATTCTGGCAGGTTTAATGGAATCTGGATAAATTGGCCATGTGTGTGTGTGTGTGCCCTGTGATACTGGATAAAGAGAATTGAAAATGGATGGAACTAAAAACACACACAGTGATAGAAACCCACTATGAAATGGCAGCAGTTACTCACTGAGGATATGTGTTGGCTTAAGGAAACAGCCTTTCCACCTCTCTAGCACATCAGTATCTATAGGTTAGTTAGTTGCACTAAATATAAACATCTTAAGTTAAAATGCTGGCTCCATGGATCAGCATTTTGCCTATTCCTTCTATTTATGTGCATCCAACAAACAGTTCAATGCTAGCAACTACACAACATCTAAAATACATTTACGTTTAATATGTTTTGATTATAAAACAATTAAAATATGTTGAATCTCATTTCAGTATCTATGTAAACATTCAACAGTGTTCACATGTTCTTTTGTAACCCAGATTTCTTGATATATTTTTGTATATCCAAGCTTTTGCAGGTGTACCTGCATTCCTCTTCTGCACTGTCTGGTCATGATTCACTTTTTTTCTGTTTGCTCATTTCAAAGCTCATTTCTAAAACTTTTTGCTCATACACATTTTTGTATTTTTACATCTAAACCATTTATTTACATTTCTAACACTTTAATGTCCTAAATTTTAATTTATATATAAATTTTAATACATTTTATTAAATACATTTTAATTTGTCTTAATTATTAAGACTGAATTTTAGCTTCAGCCTTGACAAGCTAAAGTTTTTCTTTATCTTTTGTTGCTTGTCTTACAGAGCTTTTTAATTGTGAAGTTTTCAGAATCTTTAAATTAATCTATGTATATTTTAAACTGTTATTACCGATTATTGCACTTGACATAATTAAATTCACCCCTTCTTGAATGTCTATGACAAGCAGAGCTAGTGCTGTCTCTGGTGAAATCTTCTGCAGCTGAAATTTCACTGTTTTAATGAACAAGAAATCAGATTGCTCAAATTTCTAATTACTTATTCTAAGTAAACAAAGTAGTTTTTCTCTGAAAATGTTTTTCTTGTTCTTTTTGGAGACCTTGATCCTTGATCGAAATTGATTTCAAATGTCAAAAAGCATTTATTTTCATTTATATTTAGGCTCAGATTTCACACTAATTACTCGCAGCAAATCCTGATGTTTTGCTTCCCCTTACCACAAAAATATATTAATGTATTGTAGCTAGGATTAACTTTTTTCTCTCTCTCCCTACTTTCTCTCACCTGCTGAGCTCAGGAGGGATTATTTTGTGCTAGCCAACTAGCGCATAATCACCTCACACTAGGAGGAAGGAAAAGTGCTGATGGCCTTTTATTTCACTCTCCATCACTCTTCTCAATCCCCAACCCCCGGATAGACAAAGGTGATAAAAATTAATTCAAAAGGGTGCGGTGTGTTAACACAAACTCTGCTAACAGAGCTGGAGGTGACTTTCTGCTCAATGAATTAAAGCTACAGTACAGCCAGATTTTAAATTCTTCAAGCAAAATGTACCCTTTGTGAAGTAGTGTTCTGCTTGCAAAGAAGCTGATTTGCTGGCATCAGCTACTTTGCAAGCAATACACAACCTCTCAAAAGGTAGCCCCTTTCTTTTGTGCAAACTCAACAAAGGTTTATTTTTTTAGAATTCTTGAAACTTGGACAGTATGCCTCAGGGACTGATTCATAGTTTAATCAAAACAAAGCCGCGCTGGGTCTCATCCCGTTCTATACAAGCGAATCCCATGAAGTCAGATCCACAGACATACCGAAGCAGTACCATACATATGTGATCGTATACATAATAAATAAACTGTACATACAGGAACAAGTAATAGGTTTATTCCATGCTGAAAAGAGAAGAAAGAAATGTTTTGGTCGTGGAACCTTCTTCAGGTGTGAGCTCACAAATGTGCAAAATTTTTACAGATGCTGGTATGAATGGGAACTGGATGGAGACAGATATATATAAATATTTGCAGTTTATTACAGAAAAGCCACCTTTACTACTCTGCATTCTCTCCCGCTCTCTTCCTGATCTCCCCGTCCTAGTCACATTCTCCCCGTAAACCTATCCAGTAACTGAACCATAGAACACACAACTCAAAACATTTAAAACTGCTCAACTGAAAAAACTACAACAGGAACTAACCTTACATCCCTATTGTGTGGTATTAAATTTTTTACAACAAGGGCAAGTGCTCTTACTACGTATTCTTCAAAAGGGATAAAACATTATAGCTTTTTATGAAGTATATAAACATTATATAGTTTAAACAAGCACATGAAAACTTTTTAAAAATAACCACTGCAAGTTACAGAGTTAAAGACCTGGATGCAAAACATGTCCAAGATGGTAGAATACTGTGTATACTTTGTATTTTTTATATTTAGCTACCACTACTATCTACTGTATATATACATTAGGTATATACTGTATTACATATGAGACTGTATGGCTTTAAAGCAAATCCAGTACAGTATGTGTGAAATATATTTTTCACAATCAAAATTTAAAGTTAAATTGCCTTGATTATGCATTGCTGAAATTTGCATTAAGGCTTTTATTAATTCAATATTTAAAATACTGTAGTATACAATTTAAAAAATAATAAAAGTCTAAACAGTATACAACTTAAATTCTATGAATGAAAAAAGACATTATCTAGGATTTTAAACCAGGCATTTTCTGGTAACCCAAATGGCAGCCAAACACACCACATTAAGCTTTCACTGATCCACCTCACGGTTTTACAAAGCAGTGCAGTCCAACAAGACGTAGTTTTACAAAGGTGCGGTAATCCACAAAGTGAGAACTGCAATGTACTAAATTATCCAGCATGCATTCTGAATTGCTGGATCTGTATAACAAAAAAGGCAATAGTTAGTTGAATGAATATATTGCATCCTGTAACTTGACTTACATTAAGGTGTAACCTAGAGTCATACAGATCCAGCCATTCAAAATGTGTGTGGTACACTGCATTGAAATGCGGTGGATTTGCGCAACATACCGCCTCACACCGAAACGTACCGCATGTTTTTTGAAATAGGATAATAGTACCTTGTAAGACCGCCAGGTGGAGCTAATAAAGCTTAATGTTTCATGTCGCCAGAAAACGCCCGGTTTCGAATTCTGGTTACTGTTGAGGGACAATCTTTTTCCAATTAAGAATTTAAGTTGTATACTGTTTAGACTTTCAATAATTTTAAACTGTATTACAGCATGTTAAACATTAAACATTAAAAAGTTGGTATATTTTATAAAAGCAAGATTGCTCAGTTGGACAAAAGTACACAACCTTCCACCTTTATCATAAATAATGTAATTATTCATAAATATTTTATGCATCAAAGTCTTTAACTTGGTAACTTACAGTGGGATCTTGGTTTAACAGTCTTGTTCTAACGTTATTAAGCTTATATTCTGTACTTCATAAAAAGTTAGAATTTTTAATCCTTTTCTAAGAATACATATTAAGAACACCACTTGCTGTTCTGTAAAAAGATAAATGTTGTAGTGATTTAACATCATTTGATAGTTATATTAATATGGAACTGTGTAACTAACCAGCTAAAATATCACAGGTGAACATTTTGGAAACATTTTGACATCCATTTCTTTTCAAAAAACGTTTACTGTCCTTTTAGTGGTAATAGCGCTGCACCCAATGGTTCAAAGCACGATCAGAATATTATTTTCGATTTGTTTCTTATATAGTGAATACATAAAATAGTCCACTATTATAGCTTTTTGTTGGCTCTGGTGTGAATTTGTGTATCTGGATAAATTAAGTGATGGTTTTGTGATTAAGGATTTCTTTGCAAAATTCTTTAAGTTAAACAAATGAGGGAAGAAGGGTTATTTTTACAATTGACATTCTAAGATTCTGACTGATTTAATTACCCTCATTTAGCTGAAACGGATAAAGAAATCAGGCAAAAGTTATACAGATGCAGCCATTCAAAGTGCGTGGCACAGACACGTTCCGGGGGTAATTGGCTACGGCCTCGCCCATTGTGACGCGCGATGATGCAAAATACTGCGTTACGTGATTGGTTGACCGACAGGGGCACTCATGGTGCATTGGTCGGTTGTAGCAAGATTTAAATGTCTTTACTGTGCCCATTTAAGTATTGAATATTTATATGGAATTTTACCACTGAAGGGAAATCTTAGTAGCTGAGCATAAAAAGAATAGGAGCATACTGTAACGTATGTGAAGGCCATAAACTGTATTAATTTTGGAACATAAACATACAGTATATGGTTGGTCTTGGTACTTTAAAGAAAAAATACACACCAATATTCCATTTCTCCCTAAACATTTTAAGCATCGAAGTCTTTAACTAACGTGATACCGGAGTCAACAAGCATACTTTTAGAATTTGATTAAAAGGGAATATAATATGGAATTGCGTATCTAAAGAAATTAATAACGATATAATTATATTCATGTACCGCAACACAAGAATAGTACACGCTGTACAATGTCTGTTGATACTTTTTCTGTAGGGCTTTTTCAACACTCATCAGGTGACCTTGCCAGTGGCGCTGTGGGCTAGGTTCCGGACTTATATATCACATGTTGGGTGTTCAAATCCATCCGGAGCCATGACTTTTTTTTTTACCAACATTTCTTTGAAAAAATAAAATAGGGTTAGTGTTAGGGTTACTGTCAAACTTTAAATCAACAATTGATTTAAGGACGATCTGTCAAAGTGCAATGAAATACAATATTGTTGTTGTTGTTATTGTTGCTTTTATCCTGTAAAGCGTTTTGAGAAGCCACCTTTAAAGGCGCTATATAAAAGCGCTGATTCTTATGGAATGTGTTTTCTTTCTTCTTTTTTTCAGCATGGAATAAACCTATTACTTGATTCTTATGGATGCCCGGTTCCGCCGGGGATTCAAAAAAAAAACATGGAATCGCGTATCTAAGGAAATAGCAGTATAACCTTATTCATGCACAAACAGTGGCATGTTACATTATTAATTTGGGTGTCTCCCCTTGCCAGAAAGCTCTAAATTGCATTTTGAGTGCGGTTTTTGACTTTTTTTAAATTAAAACCCATAAATAAAGTTGATACTGTTTAGACTTTTAATTATTTTAAACTGTATTACAGCAGCACAATGCACAATGCAACGTAAATCGCTATCTTTGTCTTCTGCGTAATACTGTTCACCTCTCTGTCCAGCAAATTAACAATAGTAATAATAATGAACTTTATTTATATAGCGCCTTTAAAGGTGGCTCCTCAAAGTGCTTTACAGGATAAAAACAATAACAACAATACTGTTAGGCTGGGCAAACGATTTTTAATTTTTTAAAAAAAGAAATGAAAAATGAGATATAATGATGTGTTCCTGCTTACACATTAACGAAGAGCATAACGAAGGTCATAAAGGTCATAAACGATATTAATTTTGGAACATCATTATGTAAGCTGTATGTTGCTGTTATTGGTATTTTAAAGAAAAAATACTGTAAAATCCTGGGTTCGGTAAAATGTTTCAGGCATTCATGTGAAGGACAACAGAGCTTTCACTCTGTGAATTATCAAACTTTATTGATAAAACAAAAACAAAAACTATCCGACCAAACCAGAAAACGAAAAAAAGAATCAAGAATAACGGACACAGCGCAAACCTGCATTCTCTCCTCAACCGTCCACACCACACTTTTTCCTGGGTCAGAGATTAAATAAAACAACACTCGCACCAAACAAATTACCACACACTGAACACTCAACATGTTAACCTGAGCCGAAAAGCCAAACATATTGATGTGCATTTGCCTGGCGCAGCGTGGTTTTCATCACTCTCTGCGGGAGTGCTGGCTGTGACGAATTAAACCGGTTTAACAGGTATTTTCAAAGTAGAAGGGGGCGAGATTTCCAGCGAAAGACACCTCCCCTCCTCCAAAACCCAGTAAGTACAGTACTTACTTAAGTTAGTACTTCTTGCATTAAGAAAGCTAGGTGTTAGCATAAATTATTAGTAATCAATAATATTAAATTTAGCACTGTAATAAATTGTGCTAATAATAAATTCTATTCTACTCTGAGAATCTAGGGGGAGGAAGAATGCCCGTGGTCTTTTCACTTACTGCAATATTATGGACACTCAATTGACTTTTTTTAAAAAAAAAAAACGTTTTTTTTGACAGCTGGTACAGCACCCCACCGTGCCCACGCGCCAGCATTATATTCTCATGTACGGGTAGAATACGTTCATTGTCTTCCAATGAAAGACGGGTTCCTTTCGCTGTAGTCGGGAGACATTAGAAGCTTGCCACGCCCGGACTGTTACACCAATGCATTAGCATGTTAAAGCGATTCCATTGAGGAGCCAGGCGCGATAATTGATAAAAGCCATTTGGCTGCAGCGAATGTGAATTCTGTCTGGCATTGCCAGATTGTGAAAAAATAAAAGTATTTAGATCAGGATAGGGGGTAAGGGAGTCGTTTCTATGACACTCTCCCTTATAAACAAAACAAAAACTAAAAATAAGATACAATCTACAGACATTCACAACATAGACATATCTTAAAACATTTACATATATTGTTAAATTATTACTTTAAATATATAAGTTACTGAAACAGCCAGTTAATAAAATCGTTGCAATTTTGTTCTCGTTTGGAGGTGGGAATATTCTGACAACAATTGATTTAAAGACAATCTGTCAAAGTGCAATGCACTCTGCTCTCGGCCGCTGGCAAGAGTGCCAACCTGTAGAAGCAGCACGTGTATGGAGACTTTTCGGCAGCAGCGGGAGCAGTACGACGCATTACAGGGGAGGATTGGGAGGTTAGAGACACTCCTGAAGATGCAGAAGCCGGAGACAGTGTGTACCGGCAGTCAAGCGCTTGAGAAGCTGTCTCCCGATGAGTGCCTCCCCCCACCGCGCAGGTTGCAATGCCTGGCGGAAGCTCTGCCCCCCACAGAGCACACACCGCCTCAGGACACTCCATCCCGGCTTCTCTGCTCACCACCGCCCAGGACCGGGCTGACGCTGTCCCCGCCATCTATCTCCCCTCAGGAAGCACCGTTTACACAGCGGAATTCACAGACGCCAGTGGAACGAACAATTCTCCCAGATATCCAACTGTTGCCCATCACTCAAGAGAAGGAGGGGGGGTTGTACTTGCAGTGCATCGGTATAGATGGGAAAGCCAGAGCCGACTGCTACGCCGCCCTCGTGTTTGGGGTGCTTATCATTCTCAGTGCATAACAAGGAAGATTAATAAACATAAACACAATCTCATGGTTAAATAGTCAAGTCTAGCCATGTGTGAGTCTAGTCTCACAGAGCTTCAACAACAGATGACAACTTGTGAGTTAGATTAAGAATGAATAAAAGCATTTCATTAATAACGCGTTTGCGTTTGTCTGGGTGCTGACAAAGTAAAAAACAATTACTTTTTGACAATGAAGAACTGTGTGTCTCTCTCTCTCTCTGCTGGCATTTGTAATCGTTTTTATTTTTAAATACATTTTAGCAAAGTAATGTACCATAAAAGTATTGTGAGACATATTTGGGTTAACATGTTCAGTGTTCAGTGTGTGGTAATTTGTTTGGTGCGCGTGAAGTTTTATTTAATCTCTGATCCAGGGAAAAGTGTGGTGTGGACGGTTGAGGAGAGAATGCAGGCTCGCGCTGTGTCCGTTATTCTTGATTCTTTTTTTTATTTTTCTGGTTTGGTCGGATAGTTTTTGTTTTTGTTTTATCAATAAAGTTTGATAATCGGCCAGTGAAAGCTCTGTTGTCCTTCACATGAATGCCTGAAACATTTTACCGAACCAATACGAATAACAGCAACATACAGCTTACATAATGATGTTCCAAAATTAATATCGTTTATTATTTATCTTCTCAAAACGCTTTACAGGATAAAAGCAACAATAACAACAACAACCATATTGTATTTCATTGCACTTTGACAGATCGTCCTTAAATCAATTGTTGATTTAAAGTTTGACAGTAACCCTAACACTAACCCTATTTTATTTTTTCAAAGAAAGGTTTATAAAAAAAAATGTCATGGCTCCGGATGGATTCGAACACCCAACATGTGATGTATAAGTCAGGAACCTAGCCCACAGCGCCACTGGCAAGGTCACCTGATGAGTGTTGAAAAAGCCCTACAGAAACAGTATCAACAGACATTGTACAGCGTGTACTATTCTTGTGTTGCGGTACATGAATATAATTATATCGTTATTAATTTCTTTAGATATGCGATTCCATATTATATTCCCTTTTAATCAAATTCTAAAAGTATGCTTGTTGACTCCGGTGTCACATTAGTTAAAGACTTTGATGCTTAAAATGTTTAGGGAGAAATGGAATACTGGTGTGTATTATCGTAATATCGTTTATGGCCTTCACATGCTTTACAGTATGCTCCTATTCTTTTTATGCTCAGCTACTAAGATTTCCCTTCAGTGGTATAAATTCCATATAAATATTCAATACTTAAATGGGCACAGTAAAGACATTAAATATACATATACATACTGTATACAGTACCGTTTGCATACAGTAATATGTTTATGTTCCTAAATCAATGTCTTTTATGAGCATGTGAAAGGCATGGTGAATCGGAGATTCTCAAAAATTACTGTACTTTGCATGACTGGAAACAAATGCGTGATTGCGAAATGCTGTGGTGTTATTTTTACAAAGAAGGTCAATGAAAAAAAGAATGTGGACCAGGGCAATACTTTGAGTTTACAGCTTGTCCAAGGTCATTCATTATTAATACTATTAGTAATATCTTTGTTAAAGACTTTGATGGCGACAGCTCAAACATGAGAGGTTGAGCTTTATTAGCTCCACCTTGCGGTAGTTCCGGATACTATTATTTTACTTGTGGAACCACGTGGTATTATGAGGTACTATACGAGAATTTATGGTAACTCGCGGTAGGCTGCATCAAGCACACCGCAAACTAATGCGGTATCGCCTGCTCCTTTTGAATGGCTGCATCTGTATGTATTGGAAGGCGCTCTGTTTTATTAACAGACACTTTGACTCAAACCTGTGTTGTACAGTGATATAGACATGGGTAATGTCATCCCCATTTGTTACGACCCCAAGTGTCTAGGGGTAAAGGGGTGTAACATTTAGGACAATTCTTTTGGAAGCAGTGGGTTCTGGTGAGGGACTAGGAAGCGTGATAACAAAGGTGGGCGCAAAAGTGATGATTTTAAGATGAATAAGTGACTGGTAAGACACGATAACACACAGGGGTAAGGAACTAGAGTGGTGCCAAAGAAAAGAAAATAACTGGCTAAGAAAGTGGGAAACCTAACCTGACTACAAAAGAAAACCCGAAACACACGGTCTTCGGTGTCTTCAACACCCTAGCTAACCTCCACTGACTACCCAAAATCATACAAGACAAATGGCACTCACCCGTACTAAACTAGTGTTACTAATACAAAATCAACTAAGTGTGTAGAATGTACCCAATAACCTAAACTAACCTTATACACAAAAGTTCACACAAAAACACAAGTGAACTAGGAATACAAATAAGGGAAAACGAGAGTAATCAACAGGAACAGGGTACAAAAGAACACAAAGGTTGAACATGTAACACCTTAGGGCAAGGTAATAGCAAAACAAGGATAAACACAAACAAACGAAAGTGCAAAGAAACGAACAGAAACCAACAAAACAACAAAGCCGAAGCTATACGAAAATACACACAGACAAAACAAAACAACAAACCAACAAAGCCGAAGCAAAAGCAAAAGCGAAATGAAGCAAAGCGAAACCAAACAGGACCGAAGTCAAACAAAAGGCCTCTCCTTCCTGAAAACCTCCATGTTATATATTGAATAAGATGCAGTCTGATTGGCTGAGAGGCTGATTGATGATGATGTCATATGGAACAGTGGTGTAATGGTGGGCCAATGGGGGAGGGAGAACAATCAAAGGTCAGCAGTGTAGAACATAACACTGTCCCCCACCTGAACCATTATTGGACATTGTTGTGTGGCCCTGGCAGAATTTCTCTGTAAACTGAAGAGTCATAGAAGAGACACGTTGTGTATCGCCTCTTTTTACAATTGTAAGAACATTCCAAAGTTAATGCAACACCGAAGGTATTATTAATAACCTTTTAAATCTGAACCTGTTAACTCTACTTCACACCTGCATGTCAAGATCACAGTTTCAAAATAAAAAAAAACATCAAACCTTTGATTAGGTGAGAATGTCATGAATGTTACGCAAAGATGTGAAACGTGACAATTTGTTACAGCTAGTATCAGGAGAAAAAAAAAGTTTATTTTTTATTTATTTGTGGCTGCTGCAGTTGAGCCCTGCAGTTGAGCAATGGCTGGATAGTAAACAATTCCCAATTGTTTTATCAGTCTGTCTGTGGAGGGGAAGGGGGGGAAAACTCTCCGTGACAGCTGACAATCCTCCATACGCTAAAGTGAAAAATTAATGTAAATGTCATATTTACAACTTGTTGAAAATAAAAATGGTTGTTAAGTTTTCTAAAGCTTTCTCAGTCAAGAAAGAGAATTCATGTAGGGAGTTGTACAAGCATGTGTAGGCTGAAAAACAGCAGCTAAAGAGGGAAGAAAACGCTTTGAGAGAAAACAATGTTTCAGGTGTGAAGAATACAGGGCCCAAATTCAATTGCAGCCTAAATCTTTCCCCACACACCCTGCCCCCGATTCAATTGGAATATACACAAACAAAGCACTGAAAGCTTTACAGTAGAAGGTCAGGCGTTTTAAGGACGTTGAGATAGTGTCACAGTAAGGTGAACCCTTTGGGTAAGGAATGTTCCTGCCTCATGTACAACTATGCCACCTAACAATACAAACAGGGTGCTAGGCCCCCTTTACATTCCCACAGGTTCTGTTTATCACCAGAATCACCAACACACACACAGACCAGTGACAAGCATTTGTGTCATATAAGTGCCCTTTTTATTTTCTAACTACATTCACTATCACCCAAAGACACAACAAAAACAGCATTCACAGCAACAAAAGGTCCTTCCAAGGGTCATAATGAATCCAGAGGGACAACAGTATTTTCTGTAAGGTACCGAACAGAGGCAACTCGAACGGTTCTTCTTAGTATCTGTAAAGTCTCCGGTAGCCCACTTGTAGGAGAGGGGTACCACCCAGTCCAATTTCCCCAGTTTCAGTTCACGTTACACTAGAAATCCTCTGCGGGCTGCATTACATTCCCCTAAGTTTGTATCTGCTAGCCGGGCCGGTTCCTTTGTTCCTTGCTTTCAGGTATTAAAAGTCTCTGTACATTACCTTCGTTCCAATGCCAATGTCCCCCGTAGTCATCAGTTCCCGAACCAATAGGTCCTTCCCTCCGTGGTCTTGCACTCTGCAGCTTCCCTTGTGCGCGGCCTGTGTCCTATCCAGGGTCTTGGGGGAATCGGGAGTGCACTCTGTTCTTGCTCAGATGGTTTTATTTCTCCCCTTAGCCAATCCCCCTCAGAGGGTTTTCCACTGTCCCTCTCAGAAACAGGTTTGCCCATTATTTATGAGGAGGAAGCTTGTGTTGTTTGAGGGGTGTGAGAGTGCCGACCTAGTTGTTATGGGCTCTTTTTACTTCTGTGTTCACTCTTTGGCTCTCCCTCTTCCTCACATGGTCTGGCTAAAACTGGCTCAGCGACTCCTTACACCTCCAAGCGTCAGTACCTAATTGCTTCCTGAATGACCGTTCTTACTGACTGTTCCTGCTAGACTGTATTTATTAGAACAACTGAAGTTGCCCCCCTTGAGAGGCAACATTGACACCATCCTGGAAATCTGCATAACCCAATCAATCCCAGCCTGTTACTGCCTCAATGGCCCAAATCCTGCTACAATAGTACGTAATTCTGTCTTTATGATCTAACATCTGGGAGACGATTAATTCAGTTTTTTTTTATTTAACCAGGTACTAGATCTTGTTTATATAAAAGTTATATCAAGCACCACCACTTTTTTCCCTTCCCTCTGGTGCAAGATGATAATGTGCTGACTGGCATTCCCTCCCATTTTTAATCATTCTGTGTCTAAAACAAAGCGGGTAAGGGAAAGTAGAAAGAGACAGAGAAAAAAAAGTGTATCCTGTCTTAATTTCAAATTATATTTTACCTTCATTTTCTTAAGTTATATATTTGTAAATAAAAACTACAGTATGGAAAAACAAGTTTTAAGAAAAAACAGGACATTTGATTGGTGGGTCCCTTATGTTAAACAGCAACAATGACAATAGAGCATGCTACTGAAAATTCCTTCCCATCCCCCAGAACTGATAGAACTATCTATTCTACATAACCTTACACAGCGGGGTGTTAACACTCCGAGCCTTTGTAAAAAGTACAGAGCTATGTTACATAAAGTGGCTGCGATGGAATGTACTAGTAGGTAAAAGTTAATTCCAAGCAGGAAAGAAAAGACTGAACTTGTCTCCTCTATAAATCTTCAGTTTACAGACTGTCCAAGGTCATTTATTACTAATGATATCTTCTGTATCGCATTAAAATTGGAATGTTTTTTAAAAGTGTAGATCCACCTATTTTTTTACTGCTTTATCCAGGACAAGTAACAGTTTCACCAATACTATTTGGTAATGTTTTTACGATTTTAACAGACTTCAGAATGCTTCAACTGATGCTTAAAGATGTAACATAACGCTACTGTGGTAAAAGAGCTATTGAGCACAGAACATCTTTCCACCTGTGAAAAGATTTGCATATGTAGTTTATTCTTATCTGTGTAAACAGGAAATACAGAGGGAGTTTCAGAAATTAAACAGAGGTCTGGAACACCCTGTCTCAAACATAGACGTTTAATAAATTGAAGGTTGTGAAAACCATGACAAATACCTCGAACAAAATACAATTTTAAAATAAAAGTAGTTTGAAATTATTAGTTGTTATTAATAAATCACTTAACTTCGAACGTGATATTTAGAAATACCAAAAAATTCTATATAGTTTCCAAATTATTAATATTCAATACTAAGTGGACTAAAAGTAAAGTAAAGAAATTAAATAATTAAATTGCTTCACTAACAACCAATGTACCAGGAGTGTGGCCTGTCGGTCATTTTGGCAAGCCAATCATGTACTGTGGTATTACACGCTAATCTGTAGATAAAAACTACCAGATTTACAGATGCAGCCATTCAAAATGCATGGTACAACCCAATACTGTGCAAAATTATCTACAGTTCACCACGTTATACCGCAGTACGTGATTGGAATTTGATTAATAGGAAATATAATATGGAATTGCGTATCTAAAGAAATTAATAACAGTATTAATTAAGGACCTAAATATATGTATTTATATAGCTGGTAGTATTACTGTAGTCCTCTTTCTTTGTAAACACGTTTTATTTTTAATTTGACTCATTCATGAATTGTGAGAGAGTGATGGAGACAAGATGGAGGTTCTTATCAAAACTACATTCCCCAGAATGCAGTGGGAAATAATGTGCCAACCTAAGTCACCTGATCAGCTGATGCACTGCATCAGAGAGAATGACTGAAGGATTAGCCCATTAAGAGCGAATTTTTGTTTTTAAAACCTTGGGGGAAGGAAAAGAGCCTGCGGTCATTTTTTTCACTGACAAAGTTGATTAAAACTCATTCAAAGGGGGTCTTGTGTTAACAAAAACTCTGCTTAACAGAGCCGCTTGTAAGAGAATCTAAACCATTTTTTCCAGCTTTTGAAGTCACACAATGTTTGAGTTAGGCAGGAACACGTCATTGTATCTGATTCTTGATTTCATTTTTAAAAATAAATATAAGGCAACCAGCAATCACATATCCTGTTTTTTTTTAACACTCGTTTTTCCATACTGTAGTTTGAGTCTTTGTGTAAGCTGTAAGTTCTTTTTACTTTTTAATTAAACATTTGAAACACTTTAATTTTGTAAACGCAACATGCATTCGGTACAGAAATAAAATCATGTTTTCTAAAGGTGTTAAGCAGATTAGCAGGTTGCTGACAAAATAGCGCACCGTACACTAACTGTCCACCACTGCCCAGTGATATAACGTTAATATAAACAAGATCTAGTACCTGGTACAGTTTTTTTAAAAAAAGAATAAAGCCAGAATTACGTACTATCCTTACGTCTGCAAAACACGTGATCATCTACTGTAAAGCTTACAGTGCTGTGTGTGTGTATATTCCAATCACAGAGGGGGCAGGGGGTGTGTGGAAAATTTAAGGCTGCTATTGAATTGGGGTTCTGTATTCTTCACACCTGAAACATTGTTTTATCTGAAAGCATTTTCTTCCCTCTTTAGCTGATCTTTTGCTGCCTACACATGCTTTCATAGCTCTCTACGTAAATTCTCGTACTTGACTTAAAAAGCTTTAGAGAACTTTATATGTTTATTTTCAACAAATTTCAATACATTTTTCACTTAAGCATAAGGAGGAGTGTCAGCTGTCAAGGAGAGTTCCCCCGTTCCCCCCACGGACAGACCGATGAAGCAATTTTGAAGTGTTAACTATCCAGCCATTGCAAGCCACTGCAGTAGCCACAAATAAATAAAAAAATATGTTTTTTCTCCCGATGGTAACTGTAACAAATTGTCACGTTTCACATCCTTGTGAAACGATCATGACATTTTAATCCAATCAAATTTTTAATGTTTTTTTTATTTTGAAACCGTAATCTTGACATGCAGGTGTGAAGTAAAGTTACCAGCTTCAGATATAAAAGGTTATTAATAATATCTTCCATGTCGCATTATCATTGGAATGTTCTTACAAGTGTAAAAAGAGGCGAAACACAACGTCTCTATAACTCTTCAGTTTGCACAGAAATTCCACCAGAGCCACACAATATTGTCCGATAATACTCTTCTTGTGTCTAATTTCTAGTTTAGCAAGTTTAGCGCGATAAGCACATTTTTTAATGGGGTGATATTACCTACGTCTATATCACTGTACAACACAGGTTTGAGTCAGAGTGTCTGTTAATAAAACAGAGCGCCTTCCAATACATATAACGACTGCATGATTTTTTTTATCCATGTCACCTAAATGAGGGGAATTAAATCAGTCAGAATCTCGGAGTGCCAATTGTGAAAATAACCCTCCTTTGTTTCGTGAAGAAATCCTTAATCACAATACCATCACTTAATTTATCCAAATACACAAATTCACGCCAGAGCCAACAACAAGCTATAATAGTGGACTATTTTTATGTATTCACCATATAAGAAACAAATCGAAAGTAATATTCTGATCGTGCTTTGAACCTTTGGGTGTAGTGCTTTGTCCATTACCACTACAAGGACAATAAAAGTTTTTTAAAAAGAAATGGATGTCGAAATGTTTCCAAAATGTCCAACTGTGATATTTTAGCTGCTTAGTTACATGATTCCATATCATATAACTATCAAGTGATGTTAAATCACTACGACATTTATCTTTTTACAATAACAGCAAGTGGTGTTCTTATTACGTATTCTTAGAAAGGGATAAAACATTTTCATAAAGTACAGAATATAACCTTAATAATGTTAGAGCAAGCACGTTAAAACCTTAACCCACTAAGTTACCAAGTTAAAGACTTTGATGTATAAAATAAGGTTGAAGGTTGAGTACTTTTGTCCAACTGATCAATCTTGCTTTTATAAAATATACCGACTTTTTAATGTTTAATGATTAACATACTGTAATACACAGTTTAAAATTATTAAAAGTCTAAAGAGTATACAACTTAAATTCTGAATTGGAAAAAGATTGTTCCTCTGCAGTGACCAGGATTCGTAACTGGGCCTTTTCTGGTGACAGCTCAAATGCTATACATGAGACATTAAGCTTTATTAGCTCCACTTGGCAGTTTTACAAGGTTTTACCAGGTGCTTCCAGATACTATTATCATATTATCATATTTCAATTTGCTAGCGGTATAATGAGGTATGATGCGCCATGCCTACCGTGTTTAGACACAGCATACTCTGCGCATTTTGAATGGCTGGATCTGTATATCAACTACTAAGAACAAAAAAAGGCAGCAAAAAAGATATGTATAAAAAACTAAAATTTATAATTTAAATTTTGTAATGTAAAATATTCAAAATATTCATTATGTCTTAATTTTTTATTTAAAATTAAATATATATGTATACACTTAAAACACTCAATTGTTATTTCTGTTTATGGGCATCTTTTCAAATTCCCTTGCTCTTTCCAAGCATCCTGGAGATTGTTGGTCTGGAGGTTCATGTTATTACTTTATTATTAATATTATTTTGACATTAGGCTGACTGTGATATATAAAATAAAATTGAAATGTATAAATAGTTTACATGTTACATTATTGTTAGAGAAAGTCTTTATTATGCCCAAGGGACATTTTGTTAAAAAACACCCTATTACATTATAACGCATCCTACTTCCTACTTCTGAGATGCCAATGATTTGTGTTTCATTTTCTATTATAACACATGTAGTTAAAAGAGCACAAATACACTTTTCTAAAATAACCACAGCAAGTGACCGAGAAATCAAAGTAGAAACTGTTAATGAAGAATGTGGAATACTGTTTTGTACCATATATATATTTATTTTTAGCTATATTATACTACTATATATGTATATTATTTTTTTATTATTTATTATTCATAACTTAATATTGTTGATGACATTTAGAGATATTATTATACTTTAGTTATTTTTATTTGTAGCTACCAGAATTTCCTTTTAGTTACATTATTGCATATTGATATTCCCTTTTAAGTGTATTTTAAAAAGTAGTACAACTTTTTATAACAATTACAATACAAAGTATGAATAGTATTGTATTAATCTTTATATAATGAGAACAAGCATGTCAAAACTTTTCCAAAATAACCACAGTAAGTGAAAGAGTTAAGGACTTTGATACAGAAAATGTTTATGAAGAAGGTGGAATACTTTATTTTTAGCTACCACTACCTGCTCCAATACAATATGTATAATGTATTTATATTCCTAAATTAATATTGTTTATGATCTTCAGAGACATTATACTTCCATTATTTTTATTTTCAGCTACCAAAATGTCCCTTTAGTTACATATATCCATATTAATATTTAAAGAAGTAGGGAAACAGATTAAAATAAGCAATCGTTTCACATCTAACAAACCACAAGAGCCACCTACAAAGACCAACCATCGTCGTCTTTGGTCAGTGAATCACACAGCCGAAGTACACCACACCATGATGCAGAGCCTTTAATGCACCTCCTGAGTGACTGCATCTATATTTTTGCTTTATTTTTGTCGAGTGAGAGATGACTATGTATATATGCTTTATTTTAATCTGTTATTATAGATGTAATATGTATGTGTTTTATAATCATCTGTCCTGAGAGATTTAACTGTTGTGGGACTGTAGAGAAATAGAACCAAATTAACTTGTTGGGATGATGTTCCACAAAGTTTGTGAGGCAAGCTGAACATTAGATTTCAAAGTATACATCATTGGAGATATCAATGTATATAACCATTTTTTGTCTTAATTTACATTTACATTGAACATTAAAGTTGTCTTGACCAGTGTCTTTTTTAAAACAACAAGATCAATTCAAGCTTCGTGTCTCACAAGCTATTCTCTGATGTTACTGCACTCTTTACACCCAAACAAACACAATAATGCTACATTATTTTGAATGCAGTGTATTAACTTGAAAAGTCCAATAATCACCTTGTTCTTCTTCTCGACCCCACCCTGCTATCACACACACTGTTCCTGCAGGAAACTCATGCTCCTTCTCAGGAAGACATATTGGCTGGATATAATCTGCATGGATACATCATTAAGAGGTTTTCAGAAATGGCAGAATATTCAAAAAACCAAGAGACACAATATACCCCCAGCAAAATCCTGAATTCAGTTGAGTTCAGTTAACTTTAAAAGCAGACTTTTAATCAGAATTGTGTATTAATTTTACAGCTGTTCAGAATAGTGATATCACAAACAAGTTTATTATATATGAAACGTCAAATATTTTAGTTGCATGAAGGTGCAATAGGAAGAAAACTAATTCATACCATTGTTAAAGGTTTTCTGAAATCTGAAACCTTAAAAAAATTATTCTGAAACACGGGTGTTATCAAGGCTCACACAAAAGCCAGTGGTCTGAGAGCCCGGAATTGCTGTTATGGCAGATGTAATGGTTGAACTGAAATGAACCAAGGACCTGAGATCAGAGTGACACCGGTAAAATTCAGAAAAGTTTTTTGCCCACTTTAATTTTTGTAGTGAGAAGACTGCATGGACATATGCATTGTAGCTGTATAGCTCATTTTACAAGTTATTCTTTCTCAACGATTCACTGTGATTTAAAATAAAGCATTAATCAAATTAAATTTGAATGGATTGCTTTGATACCCTGTAATAAAGCAGCATGCTTAGTATGAGGTACCAACCTCTAGATTTTAGAATAAAATGTTGTACTTATACCCAGTTTCCAACTCAAAATGGAACTAACACTTGTCTGTATTCATTCAAAATCCTAAAATTCTGGCTCAACATCTATCTGCCCAGTGGGATGATACACGTTCTAGTAATAGACGCACACACATCCAGTGCCCTCAAACATTATTAGCATCCTTGGTAAAGATGAGCAAAAAAGGCTATGAAAAGATCTTTGTTGTTTATCAGCTTGGTCTTACACTGAAAATATGAGGGAAACCTAACCTTCCAGTGAGGTAAACTTACTCAAAGAAAAAAAAAAGGCTTATAAAAAAAATAATCTGAAGACTCAGTGCTGTTATCTTGGCAAAGGAAGGGTGCACAAAGTACTAAACGCAGGGGTGCCGATAATTGTGACACCTGTGTTTTTGAGAAAAATGTTAAGGATTTTTTTTTCTTTTAATAATTTCACCTCACTGAAAGGTTAGATTTCTATCATATTTTCAGTGTAAGATCAAGCTGATAAACAACAGACATTTTTTCTTAGCCTTTTTTGCTCATCTTTACCAAAGGTGCCAATAATTCTGGAGGGCACTGTATATATATACAGTATATATGTTAAATCAACACCTTATTAAAAACCTGATGTTCTCTGAAATTCATTACTAGGTTTGTATATCAGTAATATATTGTGAAATTCAAACAAAGGAACTCTGTTGAGGTTCTCATCTAATCTCTTAGTTGCTTCTGGTGGCTTACCTTGTCTGAGAGGTTTCAACATGCTCAGAAATACTGTATGTATGAATGTCTGTGTGTAATGGAGCATAGTTGTTAATAGCTATCAAGTACAGCGTATGACAAAAATCACATATCAATGTATTTTGTATTAATTCAAATGTGGAATCAAAAAGACAGTACCTGTTAGTTTGATGCTTAAGTCAAGGTGCATCATAGCAATGTCACCATCTTTTGTTCTCTTGTTGTATTGTGGGTTCATCACAATGCGGTCAATCCGGCGGATTACTGTATTTGGAGAAGTTAGGTTTAACTGTGTGTGAAGACCGATCAGTGCTTCCCATTCTGTGAAACGGATGTTTCTCCTGTAATGTCATATAAAAGTATATTGGAACGGTAAGCATTTTAATGACAAGAGGTTATGCCTTTCTTTTTCATTCATTTTAAATCTATCAGTTTTGTGAAGAAGTGATGCAAAGAAAGCATTACAGTCAAGCCGAACCATTAAGGTTCTCATTGTATTTAAATAAGTTTTTTATTTAGTTCTTTAATCAAGATCAACAATTTAGAAAATGCTGAGAAAAAATCACAAGTATTACAGGACCAAAACCAGGATGAAAAACATCTTCTGTTGGTGACTGAAAAATTACCAGAGCACTCAATTAAAACCTTAAAGCACAGTCAGAGATATCACCAATATCCTCCAGATTGCTGCAATAAAGTATTGAAAATCCATAAAATACAGACAACTGAGACAGCATAATTACAAAGACTACTGTATGTCACATGTCATAAACCTTTCATTATCACCAATAACAGAAAAGTCTATTAGAATTTGCTTGGCAGTATAAGATGAGCCATGAAAGTTTTTAAACAGTGATGAACTTTCACCAAAGTCATGTAAAACGTAAAGTTTGAAAAAAGGAAGAAAGAATGACTTATCTTCATTTATAATGTAACTAATGACGGTAGCAGCAGGATGAATTCTGAAGGTTACATTAGCACTTTACTTTTGTAGAAAAAAATGGTTCCATATGTATTGGGCATACAACATACTATACTGTAACACTAATTCAAGCAAATAATTAATTTGGGGAAAAAGGAGAAAAATCTTAGACTAGGCAGGACAATCTCAATATGATTTAAATCCAATTGAGCAACCATTTTACACACTGAAGAGAAAATTAAATCAGAATATCCTCAAAACAGCCATTTTTTATGAATTCAAAGTGGCTAGAATAATGACTTGACAAAGCATCTAAAATGATTACACAAAGTGTCTGGTGAGCTCACAGACGTTATCTAGTTAATTTCATTCTCACAAATATAAATTGCTTTCCTAAAAGTCAAAATAAACAATTTAGACTTTGCTGTCCCAATACCTCTGAAAGACACTATATAAACTGAAAAATAAGGTCTCACAGAGTAAAATGTTTAATAGGAGAATATAACACCCTCTACAAGGAGTGTGCTCTACAGGGTGTGATATAATACAGGGAGGCAGAGATCTTGTTAGTGAAGCATGCATTGCTACGCGACAACTGCTAAAGGAGTCTGTAAACTAACAAGATACAGCTGGGTGTGACCCTAGAATAACAGACTGAATAATTTCTTGTGGCGAAAACAGCCTGTCTGTCAGTTCTGGGATAGTTTCAGGATGGAGAAGATATACAGATGCAGCCATTCAAAGTGCGCGGCACAGACACGTACCGGAGGTAATTGGCTATGGCCTCGCGCATCGTGACGCGCGTTGACGCAAAATACCGCGGTACGTGATTGGTTGACCGACAGGGGCACTCGTGGTGCGTTGGTCGGTCGTAGAAAGATTTAAATGTCTTTACTGTGCCCGTTTTAGTATAGAATATTTATATGGAATTTTACCACTGAAGGGAAATCTTAGTAGCCGAGCATAAAAAGAATAGGAGCATACTGTAACGTGTGTGAAGGCCATAAACGATATTAATTTTGGAACATAAACATACAGTATATGGCTGGTCTCGGTACTTTAAAGAAAACATACACACCAGTATTCCATTTCTCCCTAAACATTTTAAGCATCGAAGTCTTTAACTAATGTGATACCGGAGTCAACAAGCATACTTTTAGAATTTGATTAAAAGGGAATATAATATGGAATCGCGTATCTAAAGAAATCAATAACGATATAATTATATTCATGTACCGCAACACAAGAATTGTACACACTGTATGATGTCTGTTGATAATGTTTTGTAGGGCTTTTTCAACACTCCTCATGTGACCTTACCAGTGGCACTGTGGGTTAGGTTCCTGACTCCCATGTCACACGCTGGGTGTTCAAATCCTGCTGGAGCCATGATTTTTTTTTAACAAACATTTCTTTGAAAAAATAAAACATTTCCCTGGCTCAGAGATTAAATAAAACTTCACTCGCACCAAACAAATTTATATTTCTAAATATCACAACATGATCGAATTTAAGTCATTTTAATAACAATGAATAGTCACCTATGCGTTACAATATAAACATATATATATTGATTTAAATCGCGATATGATTTAAATCGCAAACGCGTTTAAATATATGTGTTTTTTGATTCACAATCAGACAAATGCAACATAAATTGATATCTTTGTCTTCTAAGTATCTTAATAAACTTTCAGCATAGCTCTCTCCCCGTTTAGATTTATTTTTCTTGGGATCTTGGGATCAAACTTGCAAAGATTAGATTGTAATCGTTTTTATTTTTTAAATACATTTTAGAAAAGTGTAATCTATACTAAAAAGCTGTACACCACCTGCTATAAAGATACATATTGTAATACTTTTGGGTTCGGATAGGACGGACACAAGGACTCAGACTTGCGGAGTTAAAGCAAGTTAAAGCCTTGATTTTATATATCACCTTTAAAAGTGGCATCTCAAAGCAATACAGTAGATGTAAAAACAGTTAAAAGGATCACAGATTACAAAGTAAATACCCAACACTGATTGTACCCATCTGCCATGCTAATAAAGCACCTTGAATTGAATTGAATTGAATTGAATTGAGAGATGGGGGGGGGTGAGCGAGAGAGCACAGCCAGGACAGGCAAATAAGATACACTCCACAGACATTCACAACAGCGCTATATCATAAAATGTTTGCACATATTGTTAAATTATTACTTGTTTTTCAGGAAGTTAAAAAAACACTTGAATTACTTATCCAGTCTCTCGAAATAAAATTATTTTTCAAGCAATGCAACTAACGTCGGGCAACATGTTTTTTTTAATCCAACATTGATAGCCACATCTTAAATCTTGTCAGTCAGCTCTTTTTTCATATTTGAATTGTGGCGATTCAAACAACTTGGGATAACAAGTGGTCTCAAAGTCACCGAGCTCACAGAGCTTCAACAACAGATGACAATTTCCTTAGTCCTTCCTTAGTCTTCCTGAAATTGTCAGATTATGAGTGAATAAAAGCATTTTATTAAAAACACGTTTGCGTTTGTTTGGGAGCTATATTATGTATTTTTCATATGTAAGATATAATGATGTGTTCCTGCTTACACATTGCACGACTTTAAAAGCTAGAAAAACAGGTTTCGATTCACATTATCTGGCGAGCCTTGTTTTGTCAAAGGTCAGCACACTTTCTCTTGCTTGCCCTAAACAGACAATACACAGGGGGGAGGGCAAGCTAGAGGGGGGGGGGGGTGATATGTGAATATGATAATGTGAATTCCATCAAGTCAGGTACCTGTGAATTTGCAGTATTCCCAGAAAGAGCCGCATCCCATCCACTGTTCCTCCAGAAAGCTTATGCAGAAGTGAAGGAATTAAATATGGAATTAATATGGAATTTAATATGGAATTAAACCGGTTTCACAGGTATTTTCAAAGTAGAAGGGGGCAAAATTTCCAGCGAAAGACACAACCCCCCCCACCCTCCAAAACCCAGTAAGTACAGTACTTACTAGTTAAGAAAGCTAGGTGTTAGCATAAATTATTAGTAATCAATAATATTCAATTTAGCACTGTAATAAATTGTGCTAATAATAAATTCTATTCTACTCTGAGAATGTAGGGGGAGGAAGAATGCCCGTGGTCTTTTCACTTACTGCAATATTATGGACACTCAATTGACTTTAAAAAAAAACCAACTTTTTCTTGACAGCTGGTATAGCACCCCACCGCGCCCACGCGCCAGCATTATATTCTCATGTACGGGTAGAATATGTTCATTGTCTTCCAATGAAAGAAGGGTTCCTTTCGCTGTAGTCGGGAGACATTAGAAGCTTGCCATGCCCGGATTGTTACACCAACGCATTAGCATGTTAAAGCGATTTCATTGAGGAGCCTAGCTTTCTTAACTAGTAAGTACTGTACTTACTGGGTTTTGGAGGGGGGAGGTGTCTTTCGCTGGAAATCTCGTCCCCTTCTACTTTGAAAATACCTGTGAAACTGGTTTAATTCGTCACAACCGGAACTCCCGCAGAGAGGGGGGTTGTACTTGCAGTGCATCGGTATAGATGGGAAAGCCAGAGCCGACTGCTACGCCGCCCTCGTGTTTGGGGTGCTTATCATTCTCAGTGCATAACAAGGAAGATTAATAAACATAAACATAATCTCATGGTTAAATAGTCAAGTCTAGCCATGTGTGAGTCTAGTCTCACAGAGCTTCAACAGAAGATGACAACTTGTGAGATCGATTAAGAATGAATAAAAGCATTTCATTAATAACACGTTTGTGTTTGTCTGGGTGCTGACAAAGTAAAAAACAATTACTTTTTGACAATGAAGAACTGTGTGTGTGTCTCTCTCTCTGCTGGCATTTGTAATCATTTTTATTTTTAAATACAATTTAGCAAAGTAATGTACCATAAAAGTATTGTGAGATGTATTTGGGTTAACATGTTCAGTGTTCAGTGTGTGGTAATTTGTTTGGTGCGAGTGAAGTTTTATTTAATCTCTGACCCAGGGAAAAGTGTGGTGTGGACGGCTGAGGAGAGAATGCAGGCTCGCGCTGTGTCCGTTATTCTTTTTGTCTTCTTCTGGCTTGGTTGGATAGTTTTTGTTTTTGTTTGATCAATAAAGTTTGATAATCGGCCAGTGAAAGCTCTGTTGTCCTTCACATGAATGCCTGAAACATTGTACCGAACCCAGGATTTTACAGTATTTTTTCTTTAAAATACCAATAACAGCAACATACAGTTTACATAATATGTTGATGTTCCAAAATTAATATCGTTTATGACCTTTATAACTTTCGTTATGCTCTTCATTAACGTCTAAGCCGGAACACATCATTATATCTCATTTTGTATTTCTTTAAAAAATAAAAAAAGTAGTTTGCCCAGCCTAACAGTATTGTTGTTATTGTTTTTATCCTGTAAAGCGCTTCGAGGAGCCACCTTTAAAGGCGCCATATACAATAAAGTTCATTATTATTACTATTGTTAATTTGCTGGACAGAGAGGTGAACATTATTACGCAGAAGACAAAGATAGCGATTTACGTTGCATTGTGCATTGTGCTGCTGTAATACAGTTTTTAATAATTAAAAGTCTAAACAGTATCAGCTTTATTTATGGGTTTTAAATAAAGGCGATTTAAACGTGATTTAAATCAATATAAATGTTTATATTGTAACACATAGGTGACTATTCATTCTTATTAAAATGACTTAAATTCGATCATGTTGTGATATTTAGAAATATAAATTTGTTTGGTGCGAGTGAAGTTTTATTTAATCTCTGACCCAGGGAAACGTTTTATTTTTTCAAAGAAATTTTTGTTAAAAAAAAAAGTCATGGCTCCGACTGGATTCCGGCTTGTGTTGCGGTACATGAATATAATTATATCGTTATTAATTTCTTTAGATATGCGATTCCATATTATATTCCCTTTTAATCAAATTCTAAAAGTATGCTTGTTGACTCCGGTATCACGTTAGTTAAAGACTTCGATGCTTAAAATGTTTAGGGAGAAATGGAATACTGGTGTGTATTTTTTCTTTAAAGTACCGAGACCAGCCATATACTGTATGTTTATGTTCCAAAATTAATATTGTTTATGGCTTTCACATGCGTTACAGTATGCTCTTATTCTTTTTATGCTCAGCTACTAAGATTTCCCTTCAGTGGTAAAATTCCATATAAATATTCAATACTTAAATGGGCACAGTAAAGACATTAAATATACATATACATACTGTATACAGTACAGTTTGCATACAGTAATATGTTTAGGTTCCTAAATCAATCTTTTTTATGAACATGTGAAAGGCATGGTGAATCAGAGATTCTCAAAAATTACCGTACTTTGCATGATTGGAAACAAATGCGTGATTGCGAAATGCTGTGGTGTTACTTTTACAAAGACGGTCAATGAAAAAAAGAATGTGGACCAGGGCAATACATTGAGTTTACAGCTTGTCCAAGGTCATTCATTATTAATACTATTAGTAATATCTTCGTTAAAGACTTTGATGGTGACAGCTCAAACATGAGAGGTTGAGCTTTATTAGCTCCACCTTGCGGAAATTCCGGATACTATTATTTTACTTGCGGTACCACGTGGTATTATGAGGTACTATACGAGAATTTACGGTAACTCGCGTAGGCTGTCTCAAGCGCACCGCAATATAATGCGGTATCGCCCGCTTGTTTTGAATGGCTGCATCTGTAACTCATGCTAAGGCATAGGCATGGCAGTAAGTGTGGCCATGGTGAAGCATGCTGTGCTGTAAGGGGAGAGTAACAGCAGCAACGTCAGAGGAGATTGGGAAGTATAAACATCTGTAATGTTGAGAAGAAAATCTTTTCATTTTAAAGAGACAGCATGTTCTGGAGTAAGAGAACAAGGGCTGTTGGTGAAAGGTCTGCTTTGTGAGTATTGTGAAAATCAGTGTCTCATATATGAGTTAGTGCGTGTTCCGGAAGGTAGGCGTGGTAAGGGGTCATCACCCTGGCATTATGAATTATTGGGTGGAGAAAAAGAGTCTATTCAGCTGCTGAACTCTGGTGGAAGGCATGCAATGGCAACAGTATGAGTGTGCCAGTGAAGCAGGTATGTGAGAAAGCAGTCAGGTCTGCACATGGGGAATATGTGCCAGAAGTTGTATCTGTGAGTTTTAGTGTAAAGACAGTAGGCCCACCACACAAGAGAGTTGTGTTAGAAGTTTTGAAGAATTGTGTGAATAGTCCAGACTACAAGAGTGTGCTAGACGGGCCCTAACCCTGGCAATACAAAGTATCAGGTGGGAGAAAGAGTCTATCTGGCTGCAGGCCTGGGACAAAAGGATAAGTCATTGGGAGGTTGAGAAATAAGGGTGTTTGGGTGTGAGGTTGAGACTCTGGTGACTGTTGTGGGATAGGAAAGAGATATCAATAGCTAAAGGTAGACCTCAAAGTCTGAGATCTGACTAGCACAGAGTAAATGGGCCAGTAGCCAGCATAAGAGAGTAACAGCAGGGAGCTGGAGCCTCCAAGAAAAATGTTTTTTATATCAGGGAGCAGCAGTCTCCAGATAAGGGGAGCAGAAGGCTGGTATCTAGGAGCAGGGATGCTTCTAAACTAAGATACAGACATCAAGGTGCAAGGAAAGACTCATGATGAGTAGTAACCTCTATTGTTGCCATGTTGGCCTGCTGATAAGATAATGAAGGTGGTAGAGTGGGTCCTGCCAAGTGGGAACAACTGAGTTTGAGAGTCTTCCACTGCTACTCTCAAATAGGGACTGGCATTTGAGAGAGACAAACAGAGGTGAGGTATGTTGAGCCTGAGTGTTTGCCAGTGAAAGGCTCAGCAATCTGAATTAACCTCAAGAAGGTACGAAAAGGACTAAGGCATGTATGTAGGTGACTCTGAGCCTGAGAATCCATGAGCCGAGAAAAATAATGTCTCATGTCTCAGAAAAGAGTGCATGTGGGATGGGGGAAAACCCGCAAAAAAAAGTTCCCCAAAAGGCTGTGATGGGCATGTCAGCCAATGTGGACACCTGTTTTGTGCTCTAAAGGGATGATCATGCCCCATAGTGTCACAATGGCCACAGACACAGTGACATACAATTACTAGCTGTTACTTACAAAAAGGCCAAATATTTAAGCCCTTTACCCATAGACACAGTGGCCTGCAGTCACCACCCAGTCTTCACTGATGAGAGTGCCTCCACATATATGGCGTCCCCTGAAATGAAGAGATACTATCCAAGGCCAGGCTCCTTCCTCAGAGTTATTTCCTCCTACCACTTTCCCTTCCATCTTCCGAAAGACAATTCTCTTCCCACAGGCTTTTTAAAAAAAAAAAGAAATTAGCAAAATTTTCATCAATACAGCAAGAGCTTCCATTCATCCATTTTCTAACCAATTTATCCAGTAAAGGATGATAGTGGAGCCAGAGCCTATCCTATCCAAACAATGGGCACAAGGCAAGATACACGCTGGACAGTACACCAGTTCATTGCAGGGCATACAGATGCAGCCACTCAGAATGCACATCAACTCACATTACGTTGTGTGATTCACTGGCCAAAGATGATCAATAGGTAACACGTGTGGTGCATTAGACGCTAGTGAAATGATTGATTCTCTACTGTGCATCTTTAAATTCAATTTATTTGTATATAGCACCTTTCACAACACATCCACTTTAAATCGTAACACTTTATTGCCTCTGGAAAAAGATTCAGTTTCCACCTGGTATGATGCCCCCTCAAACATTTTGTAATATCTCTGGAAGTTTATAGAGTAGAAGCTTAGTTCATGTCTTAAATTAAAGCTAATCCTTTGGGTGTTACGTGTAAACCATCATATTTTGTATATGCCTTAATGTATTCACTCACCAGACAGAAATCTTCAGGAAAAAAAATCAAGAAAATATTTTTTTTGTCCTGTCTTCAAAGATCAATTTCTCACGGTGTGGCCTTGTATCTGTGTATCCACTAGCTATGTATCTAGGCCTTGCCCTATGTATCTACAGATGCAGCCATTCAAAATGAGCAGGGTACGCTGCGGTATAACGCGGTGTGCGTGTCGCAACATAACACGTCACAACGCGTCATTCCACGTCTTACCGCATCATACTGTATGCAAATTAGATTATGTTAATAGTATCCAGAATCGCCTTGTAAAACCACCAGGTGGAGCTAATAAAACTTAACCTCTCATGTTCAGCATTTGAGCTGTCACCAGAAAACACCCAGTTTTGAATCCCGATTACTGCTGTGGGACAATCTTTATTCAATTAAGAATTTAAGTTGTATACTCTTTAGACTTTTAAATTTAAACTGTGTATTACAGTATGTTAATCATTATACATTAATAAGTTGGTATATTTTATGAAACCAAAATTGCTCAGTTGGACAAAAGTACACAACCTACCACCTTTATCATAAACATTTTAATTATGCAGAAATATTTTATGCATCAAAGTCTTTACCGAAGATATTACTAATAGTATTAATAATGAATGACCTTGGACAAGCTGTAAACTTAAAGTATTACTCTGGTCCACTGAATCTTCGATTCACCACGCCTTTCACATGCGCATAAACAATATTAATTTAGGAACATAAACATATTATGTAAACTGTACTGTATATGGCTGGTATTGGTAGTTTAAAGAAAAAATACACACCAGTATTCCATTTCTCCCTAAACATTTTAAGCATCAAAGTCTTACATGTGGTTATTTTGGAAACGTTTTTACATGCTCCTTCTGACCATATTACTGTACGTTTATATACTTTGTGAAAATTGATTGTTTTAACCTTTTCTGCAAATGCGCTCATTATTGGAGTAAACAAAAGCTTACTTTTAGAATTTGATTAATAGGGAATATAATATGGAATCGTGTATCTAAAGAAATTAATAACAATAAAATTATATTCATGTACTGTAGCACAAACAGTAGTATAAGACTTTCTATTGATATGTGTATGGGTGTTTCACTACTTGTTACGTGACTGCATCTGTGGTGCGATGGCTTAAGTGACTGACTTATAAGGCTGAGGGTAGGTGTTCAAATCCAGCTGTCACCATGGGTGTTCTTTTAACAAATAAACATTTCTTTGAAAAACTAAAATAGCAAATATTATGGGCACTATATTGACCTTTTTTCTAAATATCATAACATATTCATACTGTATGTACACAGTGGTACCGCAGGGTATAGGGCGCAAACCCACGTGAGCCCGAAAGCCCTACATTAACGTAGCGCATTCACCCGGTGCTGCGGCCGAAGAGCGCCTAGCTGGGGTGCACGGCGATGGGCAGGACGGGAGTGGTAGTGGTCAGAGTGGGGATTAGGAAAGCCGCTGAACAGTGCAGCTGACCCACTGTGAAACGGGTGTACAGTCTGGGGAGATCGGCCGTTTTCGTGTAAACAGTTCCCTGGTTTCGCACCCCTGTCTCTCCTCTCTTCTCTCTCGGCTGGCGCGCGGGAGTGGTGGCTGGCTGGTTGTGCCGAAAAGAAATAAAGCGCAGTTTTACATTCCACAAAGTCTGAGTCTCTGTGGCCGTCCTTGCCGAATAGTAGCAAGAAGCAAGCTACATTAAGTGACGCTGGCATGGCAGCACCTTTCAAAATACCAGGTAAAATCACATTTATAGCAGAACAATTTGTACATCCTCAAAACTAGGTGGAATGTGATAAATAGACCCACAGGTAATAGGAAATTGCCGTTCTTCATTAGTTTGCTTTCTTGCAGTCTTATTGGTGTTTTTATATCACTTCCTCCTTGCAAATTGACACAAAGCTGTGCACTGCTAGACAGGAAAATGTTTCATTCCTGACACCAAAAAAATTGTGCCTCTCCCAAAGTCATTCAAATCTATTCCAGAGGTAATAGAAAATCACCATGGTTTTCTCAGATAAGTGTCTCTGTCAAAACTGCTGGGGGTTATAGAGCACCTCCCATTCCCAGACTGGGAAACATTTGTGCCTCTCCAAAAATAACTCAAATCTACTCTACAGACCCTCAGCTAATAGAAAATCACCATGGTTTTGTCAGATAAGTGTCTTTACTAAAGATGTTGGGGTTTATACTGTTAAATTGCCCCACTGGATAAATTACTTGTAAAAAAACCTGTTTTACAACTTTTTTTATCCTTTTCATTTTCAAATTAGAATAGGCAAGCCTTTCAATGAAAGTCAGTCCCCCGTCCCCCCATGGACAGACTGACAAATATTTAATAAGAAAAAGAGATTCACAACGCGAAGCTATGTCTTCTGTGTAAAACAATCGGTTTGAACATCATGGGTGCTGTTTTTAATAAGCTGCTAAGTAAAGAATATTTGAATTTTCCTACTGTCAGCAGTATTGTGTATATAGTTGACCCTTACATGAATGAAAACAGAACATAAAGAAAGGGTTTCAGAAATCAAACAAAGCTTTATTCCCCTGCTTACAGTCTGGGTAATTGGAGGCTGTGCTATTCTGCTTCCTATGGTGATATACGGGTTTTTCGCATGAAGCCGTATTGAGCAGTTGTTCTCGTGTTGTGAACGTGTGTACACAGAGGTCCCCCCGGGTTCCAGTTAGTGCGTAATTACGCATCAATGAAAAACTGGAGGTTTAAAAAAAGAGAATTAGCTCTCTGATAGTTTTATGTGGAGGCTGTGAAATTTTTCACAAGTCGTGGTCTTTAAAATGTATTTGGTTTGAAGGCTTTCTGTGTTTCCTTTGCGAAGATATGGACAAAAGAATATTCGAGCGTGGTAAAAAAAATGGCTTAAAAATGACATAGTGAAGGCTGTGAAAACAGTCACAATGTACTTTGTACACACAGCGAGTGTTCTTGTAACTCTAGGAGGTTTCATGAAAAAGCTACAGGCGTGCCAAAATCATTTTCAAACTTCAGGCTAACTTTACCCGGTGTGGGCAATGCATTGTTATCTTAATCACCTGCTAATTCGTTTTACACCACAGGAAGACAAGAGAATGTGATTGTACTGTTTCTGTACGGAATGTGTGTTGCATTTTCAAAATTTAAGTGTTTAAAATGTATAATTAAAAAGTAAAAAAAACTTGCAGCTTACTCAAAGATTCTAAGATGATCATGAGGAAGTGTATTGTATGTCTAATTGTCTAACCCCATTACCCTCATTTTGATTAAAATCGCAAACGTGTGTTTAATTAAATGCCTTTCTTGATTCACAATTTGACAATGCAATGTAAATCGTTATCTTTGTCTTCTAAGTCCCTTAATTAACTTTAAGCATAGCTTTCTCACATTTAGATTTATTTTTCATACCATCGTTAAACAAAGCAGGAGCGTATAATACTTCCTCATGGGATCAAATGTGGAAAGATTAGATTGTAATCGTTTTTATTTTTTAAATAAATTTTAGAAAAGTGTTATCTTTGCAAAAAAGTTGCATTTAATACCACTCGATAGTTATATTAATAGTTATAAGCTCTGTATTAAAGCTCAGATCAAAGATCAACACAGATCAAACAGCAATATCTTACACACTTTGACTGATCTGTGATCCTGATCCGTGATGTGGTTGAGTGTTAATTGTGGTGCTCTAGCAGGCTAGCTGGTGTCTGTGTGGTTCGGGCCAGCTGGTTGTGCTGAAAAATAAATATAAACCGGTTCAACAACTCTTAAGCATACTGTAGATTTTGTTAACACAACTTTATCAGTGAAAAGACCACAGGCACTTTTCCTCCCCCCTGCATTCTCAGAGTAGAATAGGTGTACCTTCCAATGAAAGACAGTCCCCCTTCCCCCCACGGACAGACAAACAAATGTTTTCACTGTCTATTATTTGACTAGCTATTCAGAGGGAAAGGCGGTGATGTCATCGCGCTGGCAAGCATGCTCTTTAGATAACGCGATTCCATATTATATTCCCTATTAATCAAATTCTAAAAGTATGCTTTTGTTTACTCCGATAGCGAGCGTATTCACAGAAAAGGTTTAAACTATCACTTTTCCCACAAAGTATATGAACAATATCAGAAGGAGCATGTAAAAAACGTTTCTAAAATAATTACGTTCTGAAAAGTATGTTTCTTTTACGAACGCAACTATTCATGGAAAATGGTAATCACTTAACTTTGAATGTTTTGTGATATTTAGAAAGACCAACAAATTCAATATAGTGTCGATAATATTTATTGTCAGTAATAATATCAGTAGCAGTTTGAAATTATTCGTTGTTATTAATAAATTACTTAGCTTCGAACATGTTGTGATATTTAGAAATATAAAAAGGTCAATATAGTGCCCCTTAATATTTGCTATTTTAATTTTTCAAAGAAATATTCACTTGTTAAAAGAAAACTCATGGTGACAGTTGGATTTGAACACTCACGTTCAGCCTCATAAGTCAGTCACTTAAGCCATCACACCACAGACACAAGCACGTGATGAGCACTGAAACATCCATATACATATCAATAGAAAGTCTTATACTACTGTTTGTGCTACAGTACATGAATATAATTATATCGTTATTTATTTCTTTAGATACACGATTCCATAATATATTCAATATTAATCAAATTCTAAAAGTATGCTTTTCTTTACTCCAATTATGAGCGTATTCGCAGAAGAGGTTAAAACGATCAATTTTCACAAAGTATATAAACGTACAGTAATATGGTCAGAAGGAGCACGTAAAAATGTTTTAAAAATAGCCACATGTAAGACTTTGATGTTTAAAATGTTTAGGGAGGAATGGAATACTGGTGTGTATGTTTTCTTTAAACTACCAATACCAGCCATATACAGTTTAAATGATATGTTTATGTTCCTAAATTAATATAGTTTATAACCTTCAGATGCGTTATGCTCTTCTTTGTATGCTCAGCTACTAAAAATTACCTTTAGTTGTAAAATTACATATAAACATTCAATACTAAGCGGATTAAAACATGCACAGTAAAGAGATTAAATGATTAAATCTTTCCACTACCGACTAATGCACCACAAGTGCCCCTGTTGGTCATTTTGACCAGCCAATCATGTACCACGGTATGACGTAGATAGTTGCGTGTAGTATGGGTTTGTACCGTGCACTTTGAATGGCTGCATCTGTACTATCTTGCATAAAAAATTGGAGACAAAATGGACAAAAAAAATTGACATTATTTTTTGTGGAGACAGAACAATCATAATGTGTGCATACCCAGAAAATGTATAAAAAATATGAAAAAACATTAAAAGGTATAATAGCTATTGTATTTAATATATAATCCCCTACGCACTGCTAAAGATTTTTCCATTGCTTTTTTCACTTCCAGATCAGCAGCAGGTGTGATTTGATGACCATAGATAAGATCATAGATCAACAAACCAATTGCTATATAAACAAAAAGTTTTTTTTTCCTTTTCTGAGTCATGTTACAGAGGCAGTGATGTCTTCTAGGGCTCTGAATGAATGTTGAAAAATAATGAATGACAGCAATCTGAACCAATTACACCCTCTTTTTTCAGACTTGGTCATCATGGTCAGCCAAACAAAATTACTCTGCTGAGGGACTTTTAATAATTTCAAACTGTGTATTACATCATGTTAAACATTAAAAAGTATATTGTATAAAAGGCAAGATTGCTCAGTTGGACAAAACTACACAACCTTCCACCTTCATCATACATAATTAAATTATGCATAAATATTTTATGCATCAAAGTAGGGCTGGGCGATATGACCTCAAATCAATATCACAATAATTTCACATATTCGATGATGATAAATTAACAATATTTTTTTTTAAACCTTTGAAATTATATGATTAGATGATATGCTGAAACGTCATGTTTTAAATAAGCGAAACTATTAAAGCTTTGTAAATGTCAGGTACAGCAATTTGAGAAAAATATTTTCTCAAGGGCACAATATATCTCTTGTCAGGGGTTTGAACGGGTCTTTTGAAACCATTGTGTTCCACTGTAGCAAAGGGGACCAAGTCCTTAGCTATGTACTATGTAATGCCGTCAGTTATTTAGTTTCATCTGCGTGAATCTTTTGCGTATTGAGTGGCATTAGTAAATGCCTGTGTTAGAGACAGCTGTTTGGGCATATCACTTCGGCAACGAGTGCGCTTCTCAGTCTCTCTCTTTTATTTTTGGCCATGCACTCTTCGTAATCATGGTTGTGTTTCAAGTGATGAAACAAGTTGCTCGTGTTACATTTGGGCGCAGAAACTGTTTTCCTGACAGAGTTTACATCTGACTTCTCTTTGTTTAGTATCCTGTTTGCTGAAGCCAAAATATGACCAAACGATTGACACTGCATCTTTTATAGATACCAGCTCATCTTCATTTGTACTTGAGTCATCCCTGCCTGACTTGGGTTCAGCATAAGTGTTTGTGTTGTCTCATGCCCTGCACACTTCTTTGTCTTTTGAATGAAGAACGAAGGTTGGAAGAGGCAGAAGCATGTGACTGGATATGATGACTGGGTGTTGTAGTTTTTAAAGGGGATCGCTCATGAAAGTGCACAGTAGGGAAAGCTTTTACTGAACATACCAACATAAGCAAAATTAGGTCGGTCAGAGATTCTTAGCGTTGGTATCAATACATTTTTGATATATCGCCCAGCCCTACATCAAAGTCTTTAACTTCGTAACTTACAGTGGGTTCTGGTTTTAACCTGCTTGTTCTAACATTATTAAGCTTACATTCTGTATGTCATATAAAGTTATAATGTTTTATCCTTTTCTAAGAATATGTAGAAAGTACACCACTTCCCACTTCCGTCTGCCTGCCTGACCTGTTCCCATTTTTAACTATTCTGTGTCAGAATCACAGCGGGTGAGAGAGAGTAGGGAGAGAAATAAAAAGTGAACCTTGGTTTTTTGATAGTCAGATTTAACATATGTTTGAACACAGTCTTGCAAATTAATGTTTTTACAAGATGTGGAAGTGCAACAATTTATCACAGCGCAAATTGTAATACTAATTATTGATTACTAATAGTTTATGTACCTGACACCTGACTTTATTTAGATGTATATAAAATATTGAACTGTGACATAACATTCAGAAATACAATTGAAAATGTTCCTGTGATATTTGTGTAGATCAAACGTTTCTAAAATTTTTTTTTTTAATGAAAAACGATTAAAATGTATAATCTTTCCATGTGATTAGAAAGTCATTAGAAAATACAATAAGCCCCTGCTTTGTTTTATGATGGTTTCAAATATGAAACTAACTGGTGAGAAATCTATGTTTAATTATAATTAAAAGATTTCAAGTTAAAAGAAATGATTTACATTCCATTATTAAGTTTTAAAGGCAGATGCTCTCAGTGCCATAAACACTGCAAGCTGCAGAATGGTCTCCTTACAGTGCTGCCTCTTTTCTAACTGAGCTCAGTGGCGGTGCACTATTTTCTCAACCACCTGCTAATTTGCTTTACACCATGGGAATGTGATTGTACTGTATCTGTATGAAATGCATGTTGCGTTTACAAAATTAAAGTGTTTAAGATGTTTAATTAAAAGTTATAAAAGACTTACAGCTTATACAAAGATTCTAAGATGATCACAAGAAAGAAAAATCATCCACTTTTCATGGAATTCGTGTTTTTAACTAAACAGATTTTGTAACCGGGATAAAGTTAGCTTGAAATTCGAAAACGATTTTGGCACGTCTGTAGCGTTTTCACGAAACCTCTTAGAGTTGCGAGAACACTTGCTTTGTGTATAAAGTACATTGTGACTGTTTTCACAGCCTTCACTTTGTCGTTTTTATGACATTTTTGTGACCACACACAAATATTTTTTTGTCCATATCTTCACAATGGAAACACAGAACGCCTTCAAACCAAATGCAGACCCTCTACACCAAATTATCAGTGAGCTAATTATCTTTTTTAAAACCTCCGGTTTTTCAACGATGCGTAATTATGCACTAACTGGAACCCGGGAGACTGCTGTGTACACATGTGCACAACCCGAGAAATACTGCTCAATACTGCTTCGTGTGAAAAACCTGTATATCACCATAGGAAGCAGAACAGCGCAGTCTCCAATTACCCAAACTGTAAGCATGGGAATAAAGCTGTTTGATTTCTGAAACCCTTTCTTTATGACCTATTTTCATTCAGGTAAGGGTTAAATACATACACAATACTGCTGACAGCAGGAAAATTAAAAATATTCTTTCTTCAGCAGCTTATTAAACACTTCTCCCATGATGTTCAAACTGATTTTTTTACACAGAAGACTGACAAATCTGTGCGTCCTGAATCTTTTTTTCTCGTGCTTTTATTTAATGTGGCACTATGCACTGGGATAGGGAAATGCTGTTCACAAGCCAATAGCATTTAAACCACAGCACCCACAATGCTGCAAGTAAGTCTTTTACACACTAAGCAGGTCCTCTGACCTTTCCAAGCCTTGCTTTGGCTTGTGAAACATTTCTTTATATTTTTATGATTTTTTGAAGATAGCACTACAGGTAATATACTGGAATAAGGGGGTCTTCTTCATGACTCAATAGCATTTCAAGCACAACATTCACAATACTGCAACCAAGTGTTTTACACACCAGACAACCCCCCTCAGCTTATAAAACCTTGCTTTGGGCCGTGAAACGTTTCCTTATTTTTTTATGATTTTTTCAATATGGTACCATTAGAGAGGTGGTACATGGGGATAGGGGGGTGCTATTCCTGAGTCAATAGCTCTTCCAGCACAACATTCACAATGCTGCAACCATGTGTTTTACACACAGGAGAGCTGCCCTCACCGTATACAACCTTGCTTTGGGTTGTGAAACCTTTTCTTATTTTTTTATGATTTTTTCAATATGGCACCATTAGACAGGCGGTACATGGGGATAGGGGGGGTGCTATTAATGAGTCAATAGCTTTTCAAGCACAACATTCACAATGCTTCAACCAAGTGTTTTATACACCAGACAGCAGCCCTCACCTCATACATTCTTGCTTTGGGTTGTGAAACTTTTCCTTTTTTGTTATGATTTTTTGACTATAATCAAGTGTTGTGCACACAAGGCAGGCCTGACCTTTCACAGTCATGCTTTGTTGTGTGAAACTTTAATTCTCCTTTTAGGATTTTTTTAACATGGCAAATTCCACCGAGATAGGTGGTGGGTGGGAGGGTGCTCTTTAATAGCTTTTTCATCTATACACACAAACGGATGTAACCAAGACACTCAGAACCAACAGAATCAACCTGAACTTATAGAAAAACAAGAATGCCCCCGAGACACCTACACCCCCCTCCTGGACCACTCTGGTATCAACACCCCCAAACCAATTCAAACCAGCTAACAAGACTCAGAATCGAGTTCACTCCATCAGAAAAACTGAACTGACCCCCACCAGCATGGCTATCCTGCAGCTCTGGTCACACCAGCAGGCTCAATGGGCTCAGAGCTGGGGGACATATGGCACCTCATGAGCTTGATCTGCACCAGGCCCACAAGCTGAACCAACAGTTTTTTACAACACACAGGTTTGTATTTTTTGGCTGAAGATAAAAATGTCTGACATAGATTTGTTCTGGATCTAGCAACCAATAATAATAGTTGTTAAAATCCAAACACACATAATGAGATCACTCTCTGTCAGTATGTGTAACATTCTGGGCCTGGGTGTCACATTCGTAGACCCCTCCTCTTAAGGACACTCCAGCCCTCCCTTGTTTTTCACTCATCACCCGCACCTGCTCCCTGTTCTAACCCCTTTTCAGTTCTGGTTTGGGGGTGTTGATACCAGAGTGGTCCAGGAGGGGGTGTGTCTAGGGGGCATTCTTGTTTTTCTGTGAGTTCAGGTTGATTCTGTTGGTTCTGAGTGTCTTGGTTACATCCGTTTGTGTGTATAGATGAAAAAGCTATTGAAGAGCACCCCACCCATCTTGGAGAAAGCTGCCATGTTAAAAAAATCCTAAAAAGAGAATTAAAGTTTCACACAACAAAGCATGACTGTGAAAGGTCAGAAGGCCTGCCTATTGTGCACAACACTTGATTACAGTAAAAAAAAACAACTAAAGCAAGGTTGTGTGAGGTGAGGGGGCTGTCTTGTGTGTAAAACACTTGGTTGCAGCATTGTGAATGTTGTGCTTGAAAAGCTATTGACTCGTGAATAGACTTTGAAAGGTCAGAGGACCTGCTTAGTGTGTAAAACACACAAGAAAAAGAGATTCAGAACGCAAAGCTGTGTCAGTCTTCTGTGTAAAAAAATCGGTTTGAACATCATGGGAGCTGTTTTTAATAAGCTGCTGAGTAAAGAATATTTGAATCTTCCTGCTGTCAGCAGTATTGTGTATATAGTTGACCCTTACCTGAATGAAAACAGGACATAAAGAAAGGGTTTAAGTAATCAAAAAGCTTTATTCCTGTGCTTCCAGTCTGGATAATTGGAGACTGCGCTGTTCTGCTTCCTATGGTGATATACAGGTTTTTCGCACGAAGCCGTATTGAGCAGTATTGCTCGCGTTGTGAACATGTGTACACAGCAGTCCCCCGGGTTCCAGTTAGTGCGTAATTACGCATCATTGAAAAACTTAACTCACCGTTGATAATTAACTCACTGATAGTTTGATGTAGAAGGTGTGAAAAATTTCACAAGTAGTGGTCTTTAAAATGCATTTGGTTTGAAGGCGTTCTGTCTTTCCATTGCGAAGATATAGATGAAAGAATATTCGTATGTGGTAAAAAAATGGCTTAAAAATGAAATAGTGAAGGCTGTGAAAACAGTCACAATGTACTTTGTACACAAAGCAAGTGTTTTCGTAACCCTAGGAGGTTTAGTGAAAACGCTACAGGCGTGCCAAGATAACTTCAAGATAACTTTACCCCGGTCATTTTGTATGGGTTTTAAAACCATGCCATGTCTAATTTAGGCACGAATGTCATTTTTTCCTGTTTTTGATTTTCTTTAAAATTAAAAGGATCAGTTGCTCATCATGCCACACGATATTATGTTACATTTTTATGTTTTTGTGAGACTTCAGAAGGCTTCAATTAATGCATAAAAAATATAGCATAATGCCTTCTCATGTTATGAAGTCACTTGCACCTGGGATCCGGTTTATTCAAACTAAGAAACTATTCATTTCTAAAAATGCAACCAAGTACTAGATATTCTTGATTCAAACATGGATGCAAGAGGCAACGGTCTAAGAGCATCTCACTTCATTTTATCAATCAAAAAAGGTTCAACTAGAGCTTCACAAAACCGTTTTCAGAACCCCCCCCCAAAAAACATAAATTTAATCAAACCTAGCCTGTGCGTGACGTAGTTGCAAGTGACCATGGTGTAAATCAATATTTACTTTTGATTCCTGCATCAAATTTAATTGTTTTTTTACCAACAAAACCACAAAACCTTTTATCAATCAAAAAAGACAACTAGAGCTTTAAAAAAAACGTGTTTTTTAAAGAAAAAAACAAGACAATCAATCACAAAGTCACTTTTTATCTGATGATGCACTTCCAAAGTGCATCAATAAGGTAATCATTAAGCCAGCAAAACAAGACCGCAAAAGCAAAAACCAACAAAAAAAAAATCCCATGTTTATTACCTTATTCTGAAGCATGATATATATCCACTAAAAGCTAGACTAACCCACCTCCAGACCTGGAGGAAACTGAACGTTATTGACTTTGGAATAGATTTTGAAGCAGTACAGCCAGATATAAGGTGATATGATTGGTAAAAAATGCTGTCATTCATTGTATTTTCAGCCATTCAGAGCCCTTAGGGGGTGAGACTTCCTCTAGAAGCCTCAGGCTGCATTCCGCCTGCCTTCAATCTGTCAATCATTGACTCAGAAGGGGTAATCAATCAGTTTTTTATCAGTTTCTTATCAGTGCTCCTTTTTTTCACACCAGAAGGCAACTCTGAGGTTTTATTTTTCAATGCCTAACAGAAGAAAAAGGCTCTCTAGCAGTGTCTAAATGTTTGTATAGCAATTGCAATGGTTTTTATTTTTTTACAAAATATGTTTTTAATATTTTTTTATGATTTATTTATTATATGCGAGAAATTTCATTCCAGGTCCAGTCTTCACAAAACATTATGTAGACTTTTTTCAAATTGATCTATTTGTCCCAGATTTTTATCCCAGCTAGTAGACACCTAGGACAAGGTTTAAAAATTATTTATAGCTACCTGACAGGCCTAGAAATGAAAATTCTGACCTCTAAAGACCAAAACAAAATTTCCGCCTGCTGCTTTTTGGTTTTTTTTTATATGTTTGTCTGCTGAGTGGACACATTAAGAAATAAAATATATTTGACACACTCAAAGCCAAGGGGGTTAGCTTCAATTTAAGACCTGAACCAGGCTCCTGCTATGTTCTGCTGGGGAGGAAAACACTGGCTAAAAGGGTCTTCGGCAGTAAAAGGTTTTAACTGCATGGTGTTTTCTCTTTGGTTGTGTGGGTTACCTCTGGGTGCTCTGGTTTCCTTCTAAAGTCCAAAAAAATACTGGTAGGTTAAGTGGCTTCTGGGAAACTTTGTTCTGGTGTGAGTGTGTGCATATTTATGTTTTTGTACAGATCCAGCCATTCAGAATACATGACAAATAATGCAGCAGAATGCAGTGTACATACCACACTTTTTAAAAATATTCTGTTGCAGGACTGCACTACTTCGTAAAACTGCCAGCTGGCACAGTGAATGATTAACATGGCTTGTGGAAGCATTTGGGCTGTCAATTGAAGGCACCGGGTTTTGAATCCTGGTCAATGCTGACCCCCGTAGGGATAATGTTTTTCCAATTATAGAATTTAACTTTTAGAGGGTCACATTGAGAATGATCCAGGTAAAAACAAGACACAAGGTGTTTTCACTGCAAACACAAGCACACAGAGACAATTTAGATAACAATTAACTTAGGCAGCATGTCTGGTAGGAATCTGTAAGACCCAAGTGTTGTGGTGTTCCAGTGATAATCACATAATTAATTGTTTTCTATTAATTAAACATTCTATCAATTGTATTTATGATGTTATTCAAAAACATGGTCAAAATGTTTTACTAATCACAGATTACTGTATATGTCTTACATTTTTTTTCACATTGCAGATATATCACTTTCTCATTGGTGCATTTATCACTAGAAAAAAGACAAATAAAAGATTAAGCAGAACACACACATTAATATAATGTTTATTAATTTCATCTTAAGATCCTACTGTATGGTATTTTCAAAATCATTAGACATTCTTACATTAAGAAAACAATGCAGATATAAATTATCTTCTAGCAACTAGTTTTAAGCTGTACAATGCAACTGTGTAACTTGGATACACATAATACATAAGTATAACCAATCACATGCAGTGAAAATAAATGAGTTCTATAGCTTTTCCCAAAATACTGTTTATTCTTAGTAATATTTTGGATGTGAGAGTAAAAGAAGGCTCTTTAACACACGGCAAGTTTAAGAAGTACGCGTGGTCTCATTATTCATCATGTTTAGTGGTATACGTCAAATTGCTGTTAGCTTGTCTTCTGCTGAGTTCATTTTACTGGATGTATGTTTGTAAGCAATTTTGTATTCAGTGCCTGTTAGTTTGACGTTATATTTTTTTGGAAAACAACACACCTGATAAACTATACTTTTCAAAATCTATTTACTACTAGTTTCCTGTGTAAAATAATCTTATCACTTTTCCCTTCCCTTTTGTTGGACTTTCATCCATTTCATTGTCAGGTACCTTAATATATATTAATATAAGATACAAATAATAATTATTCAGGTGGGTAGCTGCGTCAGCAAAAAAAAATTATGCAGTGATTAACTAGTAATTACTGGTAAAAGTAGTAGCTAAAAATAAGTTGCTAATTTACCAGTAATTCTCACACTTTTGTATGTTTTGAAAGTTTGTGGCATCATCTAGCTTTAGGACTTTAGGATCATTAAATATCCAGATACCTAAGTTTTACTTGCTATGTTTTGTTGGCCTGTGTTCTCTTGTCTATTAATATGTTAATGTTTTTTGTCGTCCATCTTGGTTCCATTTCCATTTTGTTCTCTGTTCTAAATCAGTTAGGCTAAAAACTGGCACATGTTACCTCCCATTTATTAGTGCTATTGGTCCAGACTGACTGGACCCTACTTAGAATTTTACTTTTACTAAGGCCAACTTTTAGGTCTTAATGAGAACTAAAGTAATATAGGTGGATTAGTGCAGTATTTACAGTACCTTGTACCTTACAGTATATTTACAGTAATCATTTGAATATCGTGGGCTGCACCACTGTGACATCACTTGTACCCAGATCTGTCTATTCCAGCAGCTGCAGCACTTTGACTCCACCAGTACCTAATGCTGTATTACGAGCTGCATTAGTATAATAAGAACATCAGATTATTTTGTCTTTGTATTGATACTTTACCTGGGTATAAGCTCTAAACTGCCATTTACTGTCTTGCTCAGAGTTATGAAGGAATCATTTCTGTTAGTAATGGAAACAGTTTTGTCATCGCCTCCTCTGAAAAGTAATAAATATATTATATTAATTAAAGTGCAAAAAGCAATTATTCCTTTAATTTCATTATTGCTTTCAGTTTTCCCTTTTCTAAGCATTTTTTAGCAAAAGACTACTAAGTGTTATGCTGCAGTTGGTGTTATGTGCAGCAGCGTGATAGTTGGTCGAAGCCCAGGTGCAGTTTTCAGTGTGCAGATAAAGATGATAAGGAAACAGTGCTAGGTGTCAGGATCAGGAAAATCATTAAGAAATGATGCAGGGTGGAAACTGGTCAGTTTGTTAAAAACAGGTAAAAAATAAAGGGGAGAAGCTTGCGAACCAAACCGGAAAGAAAGGATCACAAAAGCAAAAAAAAAAGGAAAACATAAAATATAAAGGACAAGGAAGAAAAATAGGAAACAAAAAAGGGAGAGAAGAAAAAAATGATCCAGACTAATAATAAAAAATTAAAAAACTGCAGCACAGGCAAGCACAGAAGCAAAAGAAAAACTTTCATTTAGAGAGATGCGGAAGTTCGCACAGAGATTAAGGCTCTAATGACGGAGCAATGATACGGTAGTTCCAAGAAGCTAAATAGGGCTTCTAATTAGTGACATTGACATCTAGATCAGGAGGCTGATTGGAAAAGGGTTGGCTTAATCGAACAGCGTCCTGATTTAGTTTGAGTGACTGGATGGGAACTTGTGGGTATGTTGCTGTTGCCAGGGGACAAGTCAGACCCGGTTTGGACATGCCCCAGAGTTATTGGAAATATAAATATTCTTAAAGAAAATCTATTGTCTACTTTATAATAGTCACAGAAAGAAGAACAATTAAATTTAAAACAACTAATATTAATTAATTTTGTTTTCTAAAACAGTTTTAACAATTACATCTTTTAGAAATGTGCCTGGAAGAAATGTATCCAATCTAATTTAGAGGTAAAGATTTGGTGAAGTAGCTCAGCTCAGATGAGAGAGTGTCAATACGTGGATAAGTGTATAACTGTGCACCCATAGTGTATGTTTACTGCAGTGTGATATGTAATGTTGTGACTACCAGGACCACAAGTGAGGAAGTGGAGTACAAACATGTTAAGAAATGATTCACACTTTCCTCTTCTATATTGCATAAAATAGAATCATAATATTTAAGATATCTAAGATACATGGAAAATAAAAGAAAAAAATTCCATACATATTAAATTTCACCTACTACACAGACAATGTTAACAATCAGGAAAATAATGTATGATTTGAAAATAGATATTTGATGTTTAGAATTGTACTTGTCCATTTTTATAATACATAAACAATATGGGGGTACCTTACCCAAAGCCCAGGTACTGACACACAGATTGAGAGACTTCCCCAGACCAATTCTCTGCACATACTGTGTACCATATATTCTGGATCTTGAACCACACTAGTCCATTACAGGTGTCATTGCCTTCCTGTAGGAGCACTGAAACACAGATTAATAATGGAATTTTATTTTCTGGACCTCAACTTGCATGTCCAACTTCAAGTAAATGAAAACAAAGCTTTCATTGCAGTAAAGCTGGGGTGCCCGCTTATACCAGTCTACTGTTACAGCATATAGAGTTGGGTCAGGAAATATACCCAAGCATTAGATATAATTTTAGACACATGATAAAGGGCATGGGTGCTCTTTTGGTTCTTGACCCAGTTCTGGTGTGTAATGCTGTCCATGCCAGGCATGCTGAAAAACAGGTTTTCTATGTGAGGAACATTTTTAACAGACTACAGACATAAGGAATTAATCGCTGAATGAACTGTAGGTGGCATTACAGCTTGTTGATATTGGATGAGATGCTTCGTCGAGGTGCGAAGCTTCTAACTTGCTAAGGATTACAGTTGAAGGAAATGATCTGATGAGTCATAGCTGTGGATGTTTCTCTAAGTGAAGACTAGATACTTCCCTGCCAGCTGAAAAAGCAGGACAGTAATTCCTTGGCTAGCTTCAGCACTGATAAGATGCAAGACTATATCTACCTTTTAATATGCATGGAACTTGGGGAAAATGAAGTTGCCAGCACTGCTCGTAGACATAAAAGGTAATAAAACACTTCACAGACATGACAGTTAGTCCAAATACAGACAAGTAATACAGTACATTGACACAACTGATCAGACTGTATAAGTCCACTATTCTGTACAGAAGCACATCGCTGCAATCAAGGAAAACAAATTAAGTTATTTACAAGATAGTAAATTATTTGTGATTACAAGATAGCAGATGATCTTTTAATGACAAGACAGCCATGATCATTTGAGTGTATGAACAACGTTTTGCATTGTGCAATAACAAACTCTACAAACTGCTACCGATAGCTTTTCTGGAACTGTGGGTTTAGTGTTCCTGACAATGTATAATACTGCAAAATGTATATGGACTTAATTTCCCCTGGGGTTTACTCATAGTGATTCATAATGACGATCACACACCGTATGCAAGAATGTACTATCTTGTAATTATGAGATAGCTGATTATCTTGTAAGTATGACATATCAAATTCTCTTGTAATTATACAATTATGATTGCAATTTTGATTACGTGATTACATTCTCACATTCCTTATTAGATCATTACATGAGAGAAAACTTGTCATACAATACCTACATTATTGATTTCTGACTTTCAGTTTTAAGCTGTAGAATCAATTTAAGGGCACCCTCGTTCTTGTTTAAAGTTACCCATGCATGTTCTTAAGGTTAAAACAGTGTTCACATGAGGTACAAATTGTAATGTGTCACTATGAATAAGTAAGCCCATGCACATTTTGCAGAGAGCTGTTAAGGATTCGGTAAGAGAAACCGAAACCAGTGAATGAACCCACTTGCAGGAGCTGATAAAGCCTAGCCATGATCCAAAGAAAGCCGTAGTCGAAGAAACGAGCCGAGAGTCCAGGGGAAGCCAGAGATCCAAATAGGGAACGAGTTACTGAAGACAAAGCGTGATCTGAAACCATAGACAATAGAGCAATCCGAGAGTCCAGGGGAAGCCAGAGATCCAAAACAGAGCGTGAGTACCGAAGCCAAGCCGTGATCCGAAAAACCGTCGTCAAAGGGGGAAAAACCGTAATCCGAAAACCAAGAACGACACAAAGCAGAAGAAGGAGTAGCGCAACTAGGAAGCTCGAAAGGAAAACCAAAACTGAGCGAGGAGGTAGGAAAAGACAGGTGTTTAAGTACAGGATGAGACGGGGGTGTGGTGGTGAATAAGAAAACTGATAGGTAAACTGATGGAGTAAGGCTACGCCTTCTTCTGCCTCTTCCGTTGCCGGGAGGCAGGGATCGTAACAAGAGCCAGCAGAGTATGGATTGGACGGCATTGCAATGGACCCATTTAGCTGTTCCCCCATCCTTATTGCTTCAAATATGATTAATTGTTTATTGGGAAAAGACTGTATGAAGTACTGAATGTGTATCCACATCACATACTTCATTCTATTACAAAAGGGAAAAAAAGAATTGGGCTATGCTTGTTTCATTTTAAATGAATTGGCAAAACAAGGGAAGTTCAGAAATCCAAATATCACAAACATATGTTTTAGACAAATAAAGGACATTTTGTCATGGTTCTCCTAAATTCCTGAAGGATAGACGTGCAAATCTCAGATTCAAATTGGCTGACCAGAAGCCTGTCAGATGAGACTTTGGAATGTTTTTGCGTGAGGCTAATAAAAAGGGAAAACCAAAAATCAGAACTGGGAAATTAGACCTGGGAGAAACAGATGAAGATTTGGAAGTCAGGACCTGGGGCATTAAGACCTGAGGAAGCTAATATGCTTTCTACTAATGCAAATCTAATGGATCAGCTCCTATGCTGTGTCACACTACTCTATGCATTGACAAATCTTCACAGATCAGCCCATTTCCCTCCTATTCATAACATACTGTAAGTAAAAGAAACACACCGAATTTCTCTAGTCTGTTCACCTCCTAATCTTTATCTTGATAAGAGTTTAATGCAACTTACTGCCTCTGCCTTAGTTTAGAATATGAATTTACCAACACCTAATTGTTGTATAGTAACTTTATCTTTTCTAGTTCTTTACTTTCCAACAGTTTTCTCAACTCCATCCATAAGCTGTTTTGTTTGTATTATTATTATTTCCCAAAAAACATCTATTTTAATAAAACAAAACAGTCCAGATTTGGAGAAATAAATTATTTCTCCTCATGTCTTTGAGTACTATACTCAGGGGAGTTAAAAAACAAGTATGAGCAAAAAAATTGCCCACAGGCTATATTATAATTAGCTTCTCACTCGGTGTGTCTTTTATGATGGGTCTGCTTGAATCACTCCCTTAAGTGATGGCTACCTTTTACATCACAAGTAATAAATCAAAATGTGGACAAAACAAATATTTATTAACAATAGCTATACAACACATACAATATTATGTTACATTAAACAGTTGCAACCATTCAAAACGAGCGGGGTATGCCGCGGTAAAACGCGGTGGGCTTGTCGCAAATCAACGCGTCATAATGCGTCATATCACATAATACCGCAGTAAGATAATAGTATCTGGAATCACCGCCAGGTGGAGCTAATAAAGCTTAACCTCTCATGTACAGCATTTGAGCTGTCACCAGAAAACACACGTTTTTTAATCCCGATCACTACTTAGGGACAATCTTTATTCAATTAAGAATTTAAGTTGTATACTCTTTAGATTTTTAAATTTAAACTGTGTAATACAGCATGTTAATCATTATACATTAAAAAGTTGGTATATTTTATGAAAGCAAGATTGCTCAGTTGGACAAAAGATCACAACCTACCACCTTTATCATAAATATTTTAATTATGCAGAAATATCTTATGCATCAAAGTATTTACCGAATATATTACTAATAGTATTAATAATGAATGACCTTGGACAAGCTGTAAACTCAAAGTATTACCCTGGTCCACATTCTTTGTAACCGTCTTTGTAAACAAAAATACTTTATTTTTTCATTGACAAAAAGTAACACCACAGCATTTCGTTGATCCGATCACGCATTCGTTTCATATCTCTGATTCACCATGCTTTTCACGTGTTCATAAAAGATATTAATTTAGGAACATAAACATATTACTGTATGTAAACTGTACTGTATATGGCTGGTCTTGGTAGTTTAAAGAAAAAATACATACCAGTATTCCATTTCTCCCTAAACATTTTAAGCATTAAAGCATTAGGAAATATAATATGGATTCGCGTATTTAAATAAATTAATTATGGTATAACTATATCCATGTACTGTTACACAAACAGTAGTATGAGACTTTCCATTGCTATGTGTGTGGCTGTCACATGACTTGCCTTGGGGGCGTGACAGCTTAAGTGACTGATTTATAACCCTGAGGTCGAGTGTTCAAACCCAGCTGTCGCCATGAGTTTTCTTTTAACAAATAAACATTTCTTTGAAAAACTAAAATAGCAAATATTATTGGCATTATATTGACATTTTTTATATTTCTAAATATCACAACATGTTTGTACTGTATGTATACAGTGGTACCGCATTATGTAGGGTGCAAATCCACATGTGCCCAAAAGCCCTACATTAATATTGTGTATTGCCGGGCGCTGCACGGTTTTTGCATCTCTCTCTCCCTCCCCACCCCGGTGTGCTGGCTGTGCCGAACTTCTGTCTACATTGTTTGCAAACAAACTTGTTTCACAGGTATTTTCAAAGTAGAATAGGACGAGTCTTCCAGCGAAAGACACTCCACCTTCCCCCACGGACACATGTTTTCTTAGAAAAACAGATTCACAACGCGAAGCTGTGTCAGTCTTCGGTGTAAAAAAAATCGGTTTGAACACCATGGGTGCTGTTTTTAAGAGTAAAGTATAGGAATATACTGCTGTCAGCAATATTGTGTATATAGTTGACACTTACCTGAATGAAAACAGGACATAAAGAAAAGGTTTCAGAAATCAAACAAAGCTTTATTCCTATGCTTACAGTCTGGGTAATTGGAGACTACGCTGTTATGCTTCCTATGGTGATATACAGGTTTTTCACACGAAGCCATATTGAGCAGTATTTCTCGCGTTGTGAACATGTGTACACAGTAATCACCTCAGATTCCAGTGACTACGTAATTACACATCGGTGAAAAACTGGAGGTTTAAAAAAAGAAAATTAGCTCACTGATGGTTTTATGTGCAAACTGTGAACATTTTCACAAGTCGTGGTCTTTAAAATGCATTTGGTTTGAAGGCTTTCTGTGTTTCCCTTCCAAAGATATGAACAAAAGAATATTCGAGGGTGGTCAAGAATACGGCTTAAAAAAGAAAAAAAAAATTAGATATAATGATATAAACATTTACCGCAATGCATTTATACTCTGGTGGGTAACCACGTCAGCCTGCTACGTTTCTGCTGCGATTCTTCAGGTGTGAGGGTCTTCAGCTCAAAATGAAACACTTGGAGTTTGTAATGTAGGGCGCTCTGAACGAGTTACACTTTAATGCAGGAAAAATGTATTTCCCAGAAGCTATACTGATTCTTATGGAAGCCCGTTTCCGCCAGGGAGTAAAAAAAAAACGCGCTATGGTATTCTCTCCGATGCAGTGCAGTTAAAAAAATCTCTGATGCTGTTCCTAAATTAATATCGTTTATGACCATCAGACGCATTATGCTCTTTTTCTTTTTTCCAATGGATTGAACAGGGAGAAGCATTTCATGATGTACTTTTCACTGATGAAACAACAGTGGCTCTGGAACAGTTTTCAACCATGTTGTTTTATAAAAAGGGGAGATATGTGAATGAGCAAAACCCAAAATATCCACTGAAGGTTAGCCTATTCTACTCTGAGAAGAGTAGAGGGGATGAAAAGTGCTCGCGGTCATTTAAATTAGTATTAAAATTCACACTGATTCCCTTGCGAAGATATGGACATAAGAATATTCATGCGTGGTCAAAAAAATGGCATAAAAACGACAAAGTGAAGGCTGTGAAAACATTCACAATGTACTTTATTCACAAAGAAAGTGTTCTCACAACTCCAGGAGGTTTCGTGAAAATGCTACAGCCGTGCCAAAATCGGTTTTGAACTTTACCCCGGTACCTGTCCCCACTGCAATTAGAATATACACAAAGCACTGAAATCTTTAGAGTAGATGATCAGGTGTTTTGCAGATGTAGGCATAGTACGTAATTCAGGCTTTATGAACTCACACCTGGAATTCGATTAATTAGGGTTATTAATTATTAGAGTTATTATTGCAAGATTTCGAAACACGAGGGCGGCGTAGCGGTCAGCTCTGGCTTTCCCATCTATGCCAATGCACTGTAAGTCCCCGTTACCCCCATTTTGATTAAAATCGCAAACGCGTGTTTAATTAAATGTCTTTATTGATTCACAATCTGACAAATTCAACATAAATCGTTATCTTTGTCTTCTAAGTATCTTAATAAACTTTCAGCATAGCTTTCTCCCCGTTTAGATTTATTTTTCTTGGGATAGCCAAGAAGGAGTAAGGCTTAAAAAGGAGGAAGAAAATCACCCGGGTTTCGCGCATGAAAAGTGGTTATTAACTATCGAAACCTGTTTTTATAGCTTCTAAAGTCGTGCAATGTCTAAGCAGGAACACATCATTATATCTTAAATAAAGCACCATTTTTCATTCAACGAGTACCTGAGTCATTGTGTCCGTCCTATATAATAATGCCACAATATTATAAACGCCCAATTAGGCTGGGCAATCAATTTTTTTAATTTAAAAAAAATAAAAAATGAGATGTAATGATGTGTTCCTGCTTAACTTAGAAATTGCATGAATTTAAAAGTGATAAAAATAGGTTTCGATAGTTAATAACCACTTTTTGTGCACGAAAAACGGGTGATTTTCTTCTTCCTTATCAGCTTAGAAATCTGTGCATGCTGTAAGGTCTTTACTTCATAATTAAACGTTTAAAATACACATTTCGAATAGAAAAAATCTTATCCTGTTGTCTTCCTGGTATGTAGAACAGATCAACAGGTCTTTTTTTCCCCAATCAGAAGAAAAAAAATGTATGGCTTCAGAATGGTGATTGGCTGACACCATTCTGAAGCAGTGCCATATTCTCTGGTATACCCACACCCCAGAATTTTGTGTGATAAAGAAATTTTAAAGACTACTTCTTAGCGTAGATAAGAAAGCGTAGATAAAAAGGCTTGGATTCTCATGTATCTGATATAGTTTACATCTTTTTCTGCTGTCTTTGTTGGCTCTTGAGGATCCTTGTGATATTTTGAGCTCTCGTTGAATGATAAGTGTTGCGTAGTTTACGTAAATCATTTTCATTCTTAGAAATTATTAAACGCTCTGTTAAAAGCAAAGGAGTTTTATGTCTGTTATAGTAAAAGAAAATGCCTGACAAACGAGGGATTGCACAGTTTCCAATTGCTTGTACAATCGATGGAAATGTTCAAATAAATGTGATAAAGAAATAAACAAAAAAAGTCATTTATTCCTTTATCATATTGGCTAGCTAATGTCCTCTCTTTGCTAGTTACTTGTGGCTGTGTTTCTGCGTTGCGTAGCAACGAGGGACTATATTCTCAGGCGGAGGAACGTAAACAGCTTAATGTTCGTGTTAAATCAATTTTTAAAATTAAAAATTCATTCTACACAGCAATCGCATATTTGGGGATCGTTTTATAAAACTTTGATGCTTAAAATGTTTAGGGAGAAATGGAAGACTGGTGTGTATTTTTTCTTTAAACTACCAAGACCAGCCATATACAGTACAGTTTACATACAGTAATATGTTTATGTTCCTAAATTAATATCGTTTATGACCTTCAGATGTGTTATGCACCTCTTCTTTTTATGCTCAGCTACCAAAATTTCCCTTTAGTTGTGAAATTCCATATAAATATTTAATACTAAGTGGATTAAAACATGCACAGTAAAGACATTCAATGATTAAATCTTTCCACGACTGACCAACGCACCACGAGTGCTCCTGCCGGTCATTTTGGCCAGCCAATCACTTACGCGGTAATGCGTGTTATGACACGGTATGATGTAGTGAGTTGCCCGCAGTACGGGTTTGTACCGCGCACTTTGAATGACTGCATCTGTATGTTTTAGAATCTACACCTGCAGAAGGCTCCATAGCTGAAACGTTGTGTTTCTTATCTTCTCTTTTCAGCATGGAATAAACCTTTACATGTTCCTAAATGTTTTAGAATGTCCTTCAGACATAGAATTTCAGAATTCTATCCCTAAAATCTGAAACACTATGCAACACCTAAACTAAAACAGAAAAACCTGCATCCAAATAAAAACTGATTCTACTCTGAACTAAATCTCCCTACACTATGGATGCGCAAAAGTGAAATGGTAACATTTTTAGTGTGAGGATTCCAAAATACAAGGAATTCTTAAAACAAGTAAATGTCCTAGTTATCATAAATCACATACTGTAAGTACATAAAAGCACATGACAGCTAGGAAAATCAAAGACTAAATAATATGTATTATTATTATTATTTTTATTATTATTAACAATAATAATAAAGCTTTATATAACACCTTCATAAATGGCTTCTCAGAGCATTTTATAGTAAGAAAAGATACAATACAATAAAAACAAGGTTTTGAGAGTGGTAGAAGGTGCAAAGACAGAGACATCAATTATTTAAAGGCCTTTGGGAAGAAAATTTTGCATCTGGATTTAAAAGCACTGAGGGGAGGTGACTCATTGATAGAATTTCAGAACTCTCGGGGCATAGCAAGAGAAGGCCCTGTCATCCATGTACTGTAGATGAACTTGGAGGACAAAGAGGAGACCAGAGTCAGACAAATTAAGTTTGTGAGGTGGGGAGTGTGAATATAATAAATCGACATTTACTGAGGTGCCAAGCCATGTAGAGTCTTATGGGTGAGCATGAGGATTTTGAAGTCAACATCAAACCTGATAGGAAGCCAGTGCAAGGAATCCAGGACAGGAAGATGGATTTTCAGCTACACTAAGACATCATTGTATGTAGACATTTCTGAGATGGAAGAAATGTTTTTACAATATGTGAGTTTAATGTCAAGTCTTAATCATAATATCACCCCCAGGTTCTTCCATTTAAATTGAAATTCAAGTACAGTGCCATCCAAAATAGCAAAATAGCTTTACAAAATTGATGCTTTAAATTATGGATAATTTTGCCAGGGGCACCAGAATGGGACCCAGCTATGCCAACATTTTTGTTGGCTGGGTAGAAGAACGCTTCTTCGCTTCCTACACTGGCTATGTCCCTGACCTCTACAAACGATATATTGATGACTGCGTCGGTGCTGCCACATGCTCCAACGATCAGCTTGAGTTCTTCCTTCATCATTTCACCAACTTCCACCCGTCTCTCAAATATACGGTTAACATATCTTCCACTACTCTTCTGTTTCTAGACATCAACTTCTCTATCAACTACCCCCAACTGTCCACTTCAGTTTATTACAAACCCACGGATTCACACAGCTGCCTCCTGTACAGCTCATTTCACCCCAACCACACTAAAAACTCTCTTCCTTTTTCACAGTTCCTTAGGTTACGACGATTATGCAGCGACGACGTCGACTTCGAGAACCAAGCCCTCGAAATGTACTCATTTTTCATCAACAGAGGATACCCAGCAGTGTGATTGACAGGGCCCTTGCCCGAGCCAAAAACACCCCCCGGACCATCAACCCGATCAGGAACTCCCGCCGTAACAACCGCATTCCTTTGGTGCTTCCTTACCACCCTAACACACTTCCTATCCCCAGGACCATTAACCACAACTTTTCCATCCTACAGGATGATCCCTCCATTGGGGCCCTCTTTTCTGATCACCCTATCATCTCATATCGCCGACCACCTAATCTGCGTAACCTCCTTGTTCACAGCTCCCTTGACCGCCCTCAACAACCATCCACACCAGGCACTTTCCCTTGCAACAGAGCTCGCTGTATCACCTGCAAGTACACAGCCACCACCACACTCATTCAAGGCCCCTCAGGACAATTCTGGATCACCCATACAGCATCTTGTACCTCCAGCAACCTTATTTACTGTATCTCTTGCAGTAAATGCCCAGCCATCTACATTGGAGAAACAGGAAGGAGACTTGGAGACCGCTTCAGAGAACACGTCAGGGCTATGAAGATTAAAGATCTCTCCAAGCCCATTGTTTCTCATTTCACCTCTGACGGCCACGACCACTCTAATCTCTCCGTCTGTGTTCTCAAAGACGGTTTTCCGAACTCATACATCAGAAAGACCACCGAAACTAAAATTATTCTGCAGCTAGGATCACACATTCTCCCTTCCCTTAACGACAGACTACTGTTCTTTTAAATTTTCTCCATTCATTGGAAGTTTCATTTCACACGTCTCTGCACCCATTCTGACTTCACACCTCTTGATTGGCCTCTCTTTCTGTCCCCTGCTCCCGCCTCTCACTCCTCCTCCCTCCCAACCTTTGTTCTCCCGCTACTTTACCTTTGCCTACTGCCCTGTCTCTCTCACACCTGAAGAAGGCTCCACGGCCGAAACGTTGTGTTCTCTTTCTTCTTTTTTTCAGCATGGAATAAACCTATTACTTGTTCCTTTGCAGCTTACGCATGCTGACGCAACTACCCACCTGAACTACTAAGAGAAATAATGTTGTGTATACGAAGCCCCCTGTCTTCTGCCTTTTCCTTGTTTCCAAAATGTAGCAATAATTTGCCATTTTTCCTCTCATTGGTTTATTTTCCACATAGCTCAATCTGATGTTATTTGTATACAGCAAGTAACAGTAAATACTGTACATTACTGTAAAAAAAAACACAAAAACAGTCCATTGCATTAAGTAATCCTTTCTCTGCAGAGATAGTGCATGATTCTCTGCTGAGCATTTTAATGAGTTTCAGCTGCCAGTTACAGAGTGTGAGTGTATGAGCCCTCAATGATAAGATAAACAAAAGCATCTGAAATTTCTGTGTTGATTTATTATGTGTGTTGATCTGCAGCTATTAGATGATGAAAGTACAGTATTTCCAGTCTGTCGTCCTCTCTGTAATTGCCGATGGGAATTAATGGGCATTGTATTGCCACATTTGAGAACCCCATTTGGTTACCTCTATGTTTATCTACCGTTAATCAGTGTCTATGACAGCTGCAAACCCATTGTGGATCATGTTTCATTGTTTCACATGAATTACGGTCCTGTGTTTGTTTTACTAATAGTGAGTTTTGCTGTGTGGGAATGCTTTGCACATTTTCACATGGGTCAACAGGACTTAATAAAAAGCATATACTGTATGTGCCAGAGCAGGATGTAGACAGTCAGACCTTATAAATGTATTTGTTTCTGTGTGAAACAGCATCATTGTTCCTTTAAATCTTTAAATTCCTTTAAAGTTTTCAGAAATGTTTATACAGTACAGTCGAGTATAGAACATTCTCTCCAATTGTCTAAAGTTGTCTCTTTGTGGTGCAATGTATGGAATCAGATCTAAGGTGAAGTAACAATATTGTCCCTTTGTGTGCTGTAATGGGGTTCTTTATTTTTTCTTGTGGGGTAAGAATAAACTATAGTTTTATCAGAGTGGGACTTTATAAATCAATGTGTTGAGTTCAAACTACTGATGTGGGAGTCATGAAGGTCAAAAGTTAATTTTTGTATTGAATTACACCCCATCATTTTTGCTGTTTTCATTGTTGTTGATAGGATAAAGAAGAGTCTCAATTCTTTAAACTGGTTAAAAACAAAGTCTCCAAGCAATTGAAAAGAGACGCCAGCTGCATTTTAATATTAGCTCTGGGCCATGATGTGTATAGTTTTATGATCATTGTCCAGAAACAATCTGTAGCACAAATATTTCCTGTGAGCCTTGCCATGTATAGGGTATATTTTTCAGTACTTGCTCCACACTATCATGTTGTACTTTTCAAGTTCAGATTTTCTTTTGTTACATATCTAAAAACAAGATGTCTGAAATAAACCTTGTTGTATGATACTATACACTTTAGACTTGAGAAAATAAGAAATTATTATAAGAAATGATATAAGACGTTAAGTGTTCTTGAGTAACATGTAAATGTTAGTGCTAGATGAATTTCAAATTATAGATGAAACAATACTTTGCAGAATGGCAGAAACTTCAGAAAAAATTCTGCCTTTAAAAGAGACACAGCATGATTATTGCAGTACTGTGGATATGTTTTGCACGTAGCAAAACATACATGTAAATACATACTTTTAAATATACCATAGGTGTTACTGAACTAATAGACTCATTATGTGAGAAAGACTTCTGAGTTCATATCGATTGCGAACATCTGTTTAGCACTGGAATGCAGAAAGAAGGCCATCTGAAAGATGTTCTTCCATCCATTTTCACTCTGCTTTTCCTGGCGAGGGTCACGGTTGCAGCAGGCTGAGTAGATCAGCCCAGGCTTCCCTTAAGTAATAATATATATTAATGTAATGTTAAAGTAACAGTGTGCACTGTTTTAAACCTCATTTAGAACATGACTGTCAGTTGTGGTCACCATTCTATAAGGGATTTGTCGCTCTTATAGAGCAGGGATTTCCAACCCTGGTCCTGGGACCCACACACCTGATTGTTTTCTTTGCTGCTGAGGTTCTTACTTAACCAAGTTGTTCTAAACAACTAAACAGCTAAGCAGGTGTGAGCCTGATAAGTACCTGGATGGGAGACTTCCTGGGAAAAACTAAGGTTGCTGCTGAAAGTTCTGCTAGCAGGGCCAGTAGAGGGCACTCACCCTGCTGTCTGTGTGGGTCCTAATTCCCCAGTATAGTGAAAGGAACACTATACTATAATAAAGCACCATTCCAAATTTCCCATTGACCTTTTCCAATCATGGCCTCCTGATAATCCCCATCAATGAATTGGCTTCATTACTCTGTTCTCCTCCCCACTGATAGTTGATGTGTGGTGCACTATGGCTCCCGAAAAGCGCTATAAAAGTGTAAGCAATTTTTAGGTTATAAGTGATTAAACATTATTTATGAAACTGGATAGCTAAAGGGAGCCTCAAACATGTTTAAGAAGTGGAAACTGTAAACATGAACTGTAACAATAAATACATTCCAAATTGATTGGCCATAAATATAAATAGTAGATTTAATACCAACTTACACATTTAGTATTCCAATAAATTAAACAAAATGATAATTAATCTAATAATTTGTATAAATATTGTGAATTGAATTTGATCCAGGCAAAATTATCAAATTATTGCTGTTCCTCTTTGACTGTATTATAGGTATTTACAAGTCACATTCTTGAAGATTAAAATTACAAATATAACTATAGTTGCATTTTGCAGTCATATAACTCAGTGGCATCCCATCCAAGTTGTATCCAGCCTGCTGCAATAGGCTCTGTCTCCCCATTGACCCTGAGTTGGATGAAGTGGTTAGAAAATGGATGGATGGGTAATTCAACATATTATATAAACAGCAAAGGAACAAGTAATAGGTTTATTCCATGCTAAAAAGAGAAGAGAAAACACAACGTTTTGGCTGTGGAGTCTTCTTCAGGTGTGAGAAAGACAGGCAGACAGCAAAGATTAAATAACACAGAAGAACAAAAGCTGGGAGGGAGAGGCAGAGAGGCCACTCAGGAAGTGCAAAGTGGAGAGGGGTGAAGAAAGGTGTGAATTCAAAACTGGAATATAAACTATTGTATAAACTGACAGAGGCATTGTTTGGTAATGTACCAAAATCAATATTTGGCAATTCTTTGGTAATAATAATAGAAAAGGGAAAACATGAGGAAAGAGGATAAACAATGGCATATTTTACTGTATAAAGGTTTGTTAAATGCAATATACTTTACAGGGTTTCAGTGTAGTCATACATGACATGTATGTCATACTGTACATCAGTGTAGTCATACATGACGTGTTACAGACGTTTGCTTTGAGCTAATTTCTTAAAAAAAAGATCGTAATGCTTCCTCTAATCAAAGTAGATACTTTTTGGATGAAGAGGAACATTTCATCTCAGTAAAATCTTCACTGTGAATTACTTAGCTCCACATGCTTTTTATTCTCTTTTTATCAATATCTCCACTATTTACATCAGTCATCTGTCTGTCTCTGTTTGACAGTCTTGCCAGATTTTCCAACCCATCAAGACCTTCTTTTTACATTATGTAGGGTATGGTAGATTATAGGAAGCTCTACATGTATAAGTGATATAAAGGTTTCAAAGCTCAGAACATTTACCTTTATATTACTAAGTTCAAGTAGGTAGCTGCGTCAGCATGCGTAGGCTGCAAAGGAACAGGTAACAGGTTTATTCTATGCTGAAAAGAAAAGAAAGGGAAAACAACGTTTCGGCCGTGGAACCTTCTTCAGGTGTGAGCTGAATTGTTACAGTTTGGGTAGTTGCCATTTGATATATATGGTATAAGGGAGTTCTTGAGGATTGCGCACAAAAAATACCAACCCAAGATATTCAGTTATGTCTTTTTGTTGTTGTAGCCCTGTATGTATTCTAAAACAGAATATAACACAGAATGGGGCTCATATGGTCTCTCTTTAATGCAGTTGGATTTATTAGACAAGTCCGTTTATTCTCCCTGAATCTAGAGACGTCCTACGGAGTTATAAACTATCATTGTTAGCAACCTTAAAATCTTAGCAGTAATTTAATTTTGGTCCACTGCTGGCTATAATTAATATGGCTCTTTGAAGTCTTTGCCAAGTTTGTTGCTATAACTCTCCAGCACAATACTGTGTACCACAGGCCCTGTCTGGGCTAGGCTCCGGTTTCTGTCACACTGATAGGTGCAGAGGTCTTGTTAAAAGGGGTTATCTAGCCTTTGAGTACATTCCCTTGAAAAGAACAGACATATTTATAATAGAGGAAATTGTTTTCTGAACCAATCCCTTTTTTTAGTAATTTATTTATGTTCCTCATCTTTCTTGCATTATAGAGATACAGTATCTCTAAATAAAGAGTCAATATCTCTAAATCTTCCTTTCGTCTGTTGTTGCATTGAAATCATCTGCCTTGATTCTTTTTGCTTTTTTAATAATATATAATACAATTTTATTAGATTCTTGCAGTCTGGCCCTCACCAATCTTGAATATACCTGCACTGGCCTCAAAATAAAACATATTTGGAATTGTTTCTGGTGAAAAAAGAAGATTCAATATTAAAATAATTTGGAAAGGGGGTGTTGTACCTGTTTTACCTGGCGAAATATTTTAATGAAAGAGTGAACTGCTTTTTGATCAACCGAGTTTGATTGGCATCATAATTCTGCTAGTTTTATGAGCTTGTCTGCACAAATAGCTGAAATCAAAGATATTGCAGATTTGTGAGCTGTCTAAAACACAAATACCTCAATCATCTTTCAAATCAAATGTTTGTACAACTAGATCTTCCAGTCACCTGCTTCAGGATATTTTGAACATCACAGACAGTGTTCAAAGCCATAATTGCTCAGTATTTATCCTCACATTAAAATTTGACAGCTTGAAAGACTAATCTTAAATTATTTTGTTTCTTCCTGTGTTGCTTGCTTTTCTTTTAATCTAATGGTATGAGTTTAGTAGCATAAATAAACCTAAACACATAAATGATATATAATTGCCAGCTGCATACCTTTTTCTAGAATGACTACTGTATAGTGGTTAAATGTGACATAAATAGACATCAAGTTCTTATGAGAAAATTCCAGCTATGAATACAATTATTGAAAACTTATTTCATAACTTAATGACTAAATCCATCTGCTCCTGAAGATTGAGAACAAAAATCAACTTTATAGGGAGTAAAAATCTTAATGTATTTTGTGGCAAAGAACTGTAACACACAGGTATTATCTGCGCTCTTTTCTCTGTTGATAAGTTCAGAGTCCTAATTGTAAGGAGTAATGAAAACAGGATAACATAAAAGGCTTACACAATGTGGATGGTCTGTTTTTGAAGATTGGGCTGTTATATGAAACATTTTATTCCTATGTGATTTCAGTGTTCAATTCTCAAACTGATTCCATGATGTAATTTTATGGACTCTTCAAACAGCACAATAATATATTATTGAAAATTTATTTTTTGCCTTAATAAAGTGATAGGTATGGAAAAATATAATAATGGCCCCAAAGTCTTTGCTCTTTTATCGCATATTTAAAATTGTAATAACAATGAAGTTTAGAACCAAAAGCCTTGGACAGTACAATCACACAGGAATGGGAATCACATTCCCATTCCTAAATAAGCTAATAAGGTCCTGATCCTATATGAATCCAATATCATTAGAAATATCTTTCAGACAATCTACACTTGCATTTGCACAGTACTTGTGTACAGTAACTCTCCTGTTGCACCTACTGTATTCTTTTTTGTGATGGATGCTAAATTACAGAGTTTGCTTATTACTGTTTTCTTCTAATTTTACACTACCTTTCAGGATTCAAGCAACCCATGTCTAAACCCATTGCAAGCAACTACTGTATATACACACACAGAAATAAGAGAAATTGAGAATTAGTTACTCCCACTGATATCAGCCCTTTTTCCATGATTTATATCCATTGCCTACTTAATTCACAGAAAATATTTTATTTAAATCCATCCAAAATTTCAATCTGCACTTATCAGCTGCATGACTAATTAAACGAATGTCCTGTATAAAAAAAACATTCTGATTTGAACATGAAAGACTGAAGTACAGTATAGTTCACTTACATAAAATAAAAACATACTGCATTCATTTGTATTTGAATTTGTATCAGTTCATTTGTTTCTGCTGGTGATCTGCTGATGCTGTGTCAGTCCCTGACATAAATTCTGAACCTATAAGCTCATGTACTCCACCCTTGTTTTTCTGGAAATCATAAATTGTCCCCTGAACTACACACATCACCTCATTAGCTTATACAACAAGAATTCTACCCAGAAACCTTGCGTGATTAAAATTGCAAGTTCTAACAATTCATAATTATTCCAACCACTTACACAGCTCAGTGTACATAATTCAAAGTAACACAATATTGACGATCAATAATAACACACCAAAGTGTATGCATTACAAAGTCAACACATAACAACAGTCAGCACAGTGTAAGTACATTGACTGTATTACATCTCACAACGCAGTCTCTCAAATTCAAAGCCATACAAGATCAGTACCAGATTAACCATCCATCAGCACAAGACAGCAATAAAAGGATTGGATTATTCACAATCTTCACTGCTTTGTTGTGTGTCAGATCCTGAATTTTGAAAGGAAGACGTGAAGCTTCTTCAGTTTCAGTATTCAAAAACAATTTTTATGCTATCATATTTTAATGGAGGCCCCGATTAGCTCTGTTGGTAGAGCATGAGACCCAGAATCTCAGGGTAGTGGGTTCATGTTCCATGTTGGGTGCCAGGTCCTCCATGTTGGAGGTTGGGCACAAAACTAACAACTCTGTCCCATAACAAAAATAATGGTACAGTAACAGCAACAGGATGTTGCTGCCCCTACATGCTGGAAGGCATAATGGGCAAACATCCATCCATCCATGTTTTAATGGATGTAGGATTGATTGAAAATATACACGATGTTTTTGCTAATGTCAAATATAATTTAAGTGATGAATGAAAAGAAATGAAAGAGAATGTTCATAAAAAGGAATTTCACAATGATTTCACTAAAAAGTGCATTATTCAGTTAAAAAAATGACTAGCATCCTATCCAGGGTGTATCCTGACTAGCCCATTGATTTCTGGGATAGGCTCTGGCTACTCTGAGACCCTGTATTGAATAAAGGAGTAAGAAAATGGGTGAATAGACATACTGTCCACAAATAATTGCAACACCTATGTTTTGATTTAATCAAATCATGTTAGGCATAGATATCAAACAAAATCACCAAATGAACAAAAATACAAATCAAGTTGTTTTGATAAGTTTTTCATATGAAATTTGACTCATTGTCAGAGTGAAAATATTACAAAATTAGTAAATATCCATAAATTTAAACTAAAATTTTGGACATGGGTGCTCTCCTGTCCAGGATGTATCTTGTCCTGTATTGTCCAGGTTGAATCCTGGCTTGCACCCGTTGCTTGCCGCAACTATGCACTGGATATAGCGGATAGAAAATGGATGGACTGGTGAAATTATAATTTTAAAAACCTTCCAATTTAAATGCAATATGGAAGATATTGTCTTTAAAATTTGTTTACTTAGTATACAAATATTTTCAAATATGACTGAATTCTGTATGTGTGATATGGTAGAGTCTCCAAGTTAGTACATAGTGCCTTTTTAAGTGTGTGGCTCGAGAGAGGGATTGAAACATAAAACATTCTTTTTGAATTGCCCAATTGTTTTTTTAATTATATAATTATTTAAAAGGGATTCAATGAGAAACTGATTAGAACTGTCTAATCAACACAGCTACAAAGTATTATAATCTCTTTATTTAAAAAAATGTAGTGTTCCCTTTTTAATGCTGAAAAGGTAACTCTTGTGCTTTTTGGTGAGAGTTTTATTTTACTGTTCACACAAATCTACAGGAAACCTACTAAAGCTATCTGGTTGAGAAATGTTCCTTTGTCCCCTGGTCCTCAGTATTGGGAAATAAAACCTGGTGTTTAAACCTTCTGTGTTACAAGTGTTCAGATTTGTTTCAAAATTTGTATCTGTTGTAACTGTTAATACCATGACAAAAAGAATTGCAATTCTACTTTTTATCGCCCATTATTGTGAATCATGCACGTGTTATTGGCTGAGTGTACACAATTACTCAAATGTAATAGTTGCATTTTCACATTGAAAAAATGCATGTGCTGTGTCAATGTAGATGTCGACTTAATTTGTCTTACATATTGTTGTTAATAATAAAACTGTTATTTATAAAGCGCCTTTCCAAACCCAAGGACGCTGTACATCTTGAATAAAGAAAAAGATAAGGAAAGTAGAGAAAATGAAAAAAAAAACAAAAGCATACAGGATTTTACAAACTGTAGGCAATCAGACATAGACCTTGGTAAAAGGTAAGTTTTAAGATTAGATTTGAAGAGAGTTACAGAAGCAGTCTCTCGTAAAGTCTGAGAAAGGTCATTCTACAACACTGGAGCAGCGACAATGAAGGCATGGTCACCAAAAGTCTGTGATTTAGTCCTGGGGACAGTGAGTAGAGGACCGGCCTCAACTGAACAGAGCCTACGGAGGGAATGTGATTATGGAGGAGTTCAGAGATGTATGATGGAGCCAGCTTGTTTAGTGGCTTGAATGTCAGCAACAAAACAGCAACAAAATTGTATTGAATACATGACTTTATAGACAACCAATGTAGAGATTTAAGTGAAGGAGTGATATGCTGCCAGGGTCTGGTCTGAGTAAGTAGTCTACCTGCAGAGTTTTAAACACATTGCAATTTGTTGAGAAGAGAGTTTGGGAGCCCATACAGTAAAGAGTTGAAGAAATCAAGCCTTGATGTTATAAATGCTTGGATCAGGCACTCGCCATCAGATATTGATAAAAATTGCCTAATGCAGGCAATATTTCTAAGGTGAAAGAAAGTTTATTACATTTTTCACATGTGGTGTAAAAGACAGGAGAGGATCAAGTGTGACTCCCAGATTCCTGACTATGGCTGATGCGTGAATGGGGAAGCCATCCACCATTAATGTCCTTAAGTTTAACCAACTGAGATTTGCTGCTCACCAGTAAAATTTCTGTTTTGTCACTATTTAGCTTCAGGGAATTTGATGTCAAGCAAACAAGAGATAACTGAAGGGGGAGACCAGAGAGGGAAGAGTTCTAGCATAAATCTCAGTATCATCTGCATAAAAGTGAAACCGAAGACCATGTTTGCGTATAATTTGACCAAGAGGTAGCGTATACATAATTAAATAGACTGTGATTGGCTGGGGCCATGGGGGATATATGAGGACATTTATGAGCGAGACAAAATGCCGCCTGCCAGTCAGATAAGAACAAAACCAGTTAAATCACATTGTTAGATTATAAGCTGTTATAAGGGAAAAAAATTAAATGTTTGACTTTTTCTCCCAATCAAGATTTTTTTTCTCCTAATTCGAACGTCATAAAATCCTACAGTATGTAGGACCTTAGTTACCACTTTTGTAAAGGGCAGGTAAGTAGCAAAAACCTTTGATTTAGTGGCAAGTGGTTGCTTTCCAAAAGAAGTTTGCATACAAATACAATTACTACTATTCCTAACAATTTTAATATTGACATTTTCAATGAAATACTGTATGTACTTGTCACGCACTCCACAGCTAGTGTGCGCACCTACTCTGTCCTGTTCCTAGTTTCCCTGTGCGATGCCTTGTCCTTCCGGTTTGTCTTTGTGTGGGGCTATATATTTCTGGGTCACCCTTTCCTCCTGACTCAGCATTGAGGGATCAGATGTCTTGAGACCCGCCTAACACCAGGTCATCTCCTCCACAGCCTGAGGGCATAGGTTTCTACCCGACGTCGTCTGACCTCCTGAGCCCGGGCTAACCCCTGTTTTGCCACTATGCATAGGGTCTTTATTGCTCTCCTGGCCATTCCCTGACAGTACTGTATGGCAAGCACTTAGTTTAGTATAGTGTAAATCACATGCAAGAAAATTAACAATTGAAGCCACTTTAACATCAACAGGGCAAGTTTGACCTTCACCCACCTGTTTACCCTGGTTACAGTCACCTTACTAAATTCACACATTATTGAGAGTTAAAGAAGAATCCTGAAGTCTCTCAAATACAACATCAAGAGTGTGTCTACATATCCAGCCATTCAGAATGCATGCTGGATAATGCAGCACATTGCACCGCGCACACTTCAACACACCCTAAAGCACTCTACCTTAATAAATATTATGTTGTGGGACTGCACTACTTCGTAAAACTACCAGGTGGAACAGTGGAGGCTTAATGTGGCAGGTAGAAGTATTTGGGCTGTTATCAGAAAATACCTGGTTTCGAATCCCGATCAATGCTGAGCCCCTCCAGACAATATTTTTCTAATTGTAGAACTTAAGTGGTATACTATTGAAACAAGTGAAATCTGAAGTAAAAAAAAATGAAGCAATCATTTCACTAAAATCTAATGCACCACAAGTGCAACCTATCGATCATCTTTGGCCAGTGAATTATATAATCCAACATGCTGTGTTACTGATAACACATTTGGAAGAAATACCTCGTGTTCTGAGAAACAAATCTTTATAGCGTGTTGAATTTGTTTGTGTCGGAGTGTTAGAGATTAGCGTTTGATTTTGACTTCCAATAAGAATACCTACTGTACAGATGCAGCCATTCAAAATGCGCGGGCGATACCGCATTATTTTGCGGTACGCTGTACGCAGTCTACCGCAAGCTACCGGTAAATACCGCGAGTTACCGTAAATTCTCCTATAATACGACAAGCAAAATAATAGTATCCGGAATTTCCGCAAGGTGGAGCTAATAAAGCTCAACCTCTCATGTTTGAGCTGTGGCCATCAAAGTCTTTAACGAAGATATTACTAATAGTATTAATAATGAATGACCTTGGACAAGCTGTAAGTGTAAACTCAAAGTATTGCCCTGGTCAACATTCTTTTTTTCATTGACCGTCTTTGTAAAAGTAACACCACAGCATTTCGCAATCACGCATTTGTTTCCAATCATGCAAAGTACAGTGATTCACCATGCCTTTCACATGCTCATAAAAGAGATTGATTTAGGAACATAAACATATTACCGTATGCAAACTGTACTGTATACAGTATGTATATGTATATTTAATGTCTTAACTGTGCCCGTTTAAGTATTGAATATTCATGTCTAATTTTACCACTGAAGGGAAATCTTAGTAGCTGAGCATAAAAAGAATAGGAGCATACATGGTTTCATTATGACCAGAATCGGTCTTGAGATATTTTTAACTTGATTTACAGTATTTGAGAGGTATGTCTTAACACCGATACTACAGTGCTTAAGTACTGCTCACGTATATGTTTCTAGGTTTATATTATGCATTTCATACGGTCAAATTACTTTTGAGCAACTAATAAGAAGCGCGAAACGGTATGCGTTTTACTTTCGTTTTGTGCTGGGATCCGTGGATTGATTAGAGATATCAAGTACATACAAGTCATTTTTTAAATGTTGTAGTTCGTCTTGAAAAAATGTTACGAGTACATCATCTATCAACAATTACACAGGTTCTGTTTCCATATTGCGGATTTTGGTTACGTAATATTATTTTCTAGATTTCACGTTGTGAATATATGATTTGGGCAAACAGAGCCGCAAAGAAGTACATTATGGGTTGTTGTTTTTTTTTTTGCAGTTTTATCTAGAACAAGCGATGCTTAAACCTTTGTCTGATTCTTGTGAAACTATCCACACGACAGTTACAGTACCTAGGAGTTGACTTCAGTGATGTCACTGATGGGATGTTTCTAAAAATCCATCCTCTGTAAAACGTCTTCTCTAGTTGTCCTGCATATGTATTCGCTAATGAAGCTGTGTGTTCTGAGCCTGGATCTCTACATTTCTGTATGAACCAGCTTAGAGGGCTAAAGACAGCTTGTGTTTAAATTGAGTGTAAGGCAATTTATGCTTCTAAAGTCATGGTCAGCATTTATTATTGTACTGTGCTGTAAACTTGTTCTGTGCCAAGTCACATTATTTTATAGCGTTTTTATAGCGTTATCAAATCCGGTGGTGCTGTGTGTTAGTTTCCTGACTCCCATGTCACATGGTCTGTGATTGAAACCTGTAATACCGGTTTAATTCGTCACAGCCAGCACTCCGGTTGTAAAGTAGAAGCAGGCGAGATTTCCAGCGAAAAACACCTCCCCCTTCTTCAGGTGTGAGGGTCTTCTGCTCAGAATGAAACGCTAAAATGTAATGTAGGCTCTGAATGGGTTCAATTATGATTTGGGCTTGATTAAGGTCGCTGCCTTTCATCTTAAACCCTACTTGAATCCTTCTAAACTAAAAATCAGTGTTAGTGAGTTCTAAATAAAGAGGTATCCAGGTAACAGTGAAACGGGTGGACAGTCTGGGGAGATCGCCCGTTTTCCATGTAAATAGTTCCCTGGTTCCGCACCCCTTGGTGTTTCTCTCGCTCTCTCTTGGTTCACCTGATCATTAGCTCGAAAGATTTGAGTGCTTTGTGTATATTCTAATGGTACTGGGGGCAGGGTGTGTGGGAACAGGTTTGGTTGAAATTGCATTGGATATCTATGTTCTTCACACCTGAAACATTTTCTCTGAAAGCATTTTCTTCGCAGTTTAACCGATCTTGTTACAGCATGTTACAGTTTACTATTATTAACCATATTAATTTTAAGTGCTTAATGTAAAATCTTGTAAAAATATATTTTCATTGTTCAAATATACATTAAGTCTGACTATCATATAATAAGTTAAATACAAAACTAAAGAAAAAATAGGGTTAAATATAATTCAAAATATTTTGCTAACAATGTTAACGAATAATAAAATGTATTAACTAAGGAGTAGGATGGCACAGTTGTTAGTATGTTTTTTGTTTTGTTTCTTTTTCATAAACACAACAGTAGTACCTGATGTCTCAGTGGCTTTCAAAATTAAATTATGCATGCAAACCTGTGAACTAGAAAGATAACTAAGATATCCATCCATTTATAATGGTGGCAAAGTGGTTAGCATTGCTATCTTGCAGCACTGGGGTCCTAGGTTCAATTCCTGCCATCCTGTGTGTGTGGGGTTTACATGTTCTCTCTGGGATACATGGTTTTTCTCCATACGTGTGATATGACTCCCTCTCGCACTCCAAAACATAGTGGTAAGTTAATTGGTTTATGGGAAAACTGGCCCTGGTGTGTGTGTGTTTGTGTCTGTCTGTCCTGTGATGGACTGGCACTATGTCCAGGGTGTATTCTGCCTTGTGTCCGTTGCTTACTGGGATAGGCTCCAAGTCCTCTGTACTGGATAAAGAGATTAGAAATGGAAGTAAAGGCACTGTGTGGATGGAACTATACACAGTGTTAGAAACCCACTATGAAATGGCAGCATCTCACTGAGAATAAAATATTTTATAGTGCTGGCTTAAGGAAACAGCCTTTCCACCTCTCTTGCACATCAGTATCCATACCTAGTTATTTAAACAAATTGCCTCTAATTATAAACATCTTAATATGCTGGCTCTGTGGATCCGCATCAGCTATGTTTGCCCATTCCTTCAATTCATGTGCATCCAACACACAGTTCAATGCCAGCAACTACACATAATCTAAAATACAATCCTTATTTCAGTATCTATGTAAACATATAGTCTGTTAACTTCATCATCTTCATCAAAAGTATGCCTAACCCCATTAGGAAGTGTTCTTGTTATAAGTGTATTCCTCAGCTTTCCCCAAATTATCTTCTTCTTGCCAACATCTCTAGTCTTTTATCCTGCAATAACTCAGCCAACACTTAAATCTCCAAAAGCTGCTTGTGTTAATTTCTTTAAATCACAAATATCATGTGTAAATACTGGCCATGTAATACTCTGCATTGTGGAATAATAGTTTATTTTAAAGGGAACTAGAGAAACTAAGAACTAGAGAAATCAAGAAAGGCTTTTTTTCTAGAATTAATAAATGCACATCCTGTTCACTGGGGAAATTAAATCCACACTGAGCAATCTTCAATATGTTCAGAATATGATAGCAAGAATCCTATCAGGGATGCATTACACCTGTTTTCAAGTCCTTGCACTGGTTACCTATCAGATTTCGAGTCAACTTCAAAATCCTTATCCTCCTTATATACTGTCCTACAACTGTTATTATTGATCTCCGAATTATTGTACTTGACATGACTTCATTCAGCCTTTCTTGAACGTCTATGACAGGCAGAGAGAGTGCTGTTTCTGGTGCGATCTTTTGCAGCTGACATTTCACTGTTTTAAACGAACAAGAAATTAGATTACTCATAAATCACTTATTCTATATAAACACAGCGTAATTGCCCTCCGAAAATCCTCTTTTTCATGTTCGTTTTAGAGACCTTGATCGAACCTGATTTTAGATGTCAGAAAGGATTTATTTTCTCTGTATTTCCTACATTGCTTTGTCGAGATTTTAACTTTATATCTAAGCTCAGATTTCAACTATAAATCGTACAGTAATTAATAGCAGTAAATACTGATGTGTATACATAAAAAAGTCATGCCTTGGAGTATAGACCCCCAAAGGAATGCCATAGACTCAAACTGCAAAATAAACACATACAGAAAGAAAGTATTTGTATTGTAATTGCAAATCCTGGTACTGTATGAGTGATTGGTATGACTTTCCTCATTACAAATCTCTTATTAGAATTTAAATTTCTCTGTAACTCCAGGTCAGAACAGAGAAAATGTAACTGCCTTAAGGAGTTTACGATTATGAAAAATAGAAGGATAAGCATGATACGTATGTCTTCTGTCATTTTACTGAGCACCAAATCTTATTGAGAATATGAATCCATTTAAGGTTTATACCATTAAAGTAACGGTTTATTCCATGCTGAAAATGTTTGTACCAGACTTTTTTGAGGCCTGTTTAATTGTGTCTGAAGTCTGATGTTGTAAATTTTATTGTTAAAAAGATCCATGAAAATGTCATTACTAAAGTTAGCTGGTACTGTTGGTATTGTAAGTGGCAAGTAGAGCTCATATTTTAGATTTTGTGTAGTTGCTAGCGTTGAACTGTGTGTTGGATGCACATGAATTGAAGGAATGGGCAAACATAGCTGATGCGGATCCACAGAGCCAGCATATTAAGATGTTTATAATTAGAGGCAATTTGTTTAAATAACTAGGTATGGATACTGATGTGCAAGAGAGGTGGAAAGGCTGTTTCCTTAAGCCAGCACTATAAAATGTTTTATTCTCAGTGAGATGCTGCCATTTCATAGTGGGTTTCTAACACTGTGTATAGTTCCATCCACACAGTGCCTTTACTTCCATCCATTTCTAATCTCTTTATCCAGTACAGAGGATTTGGAGCCTATCCCAGTAAGCGACGGACACAAGGCAGAATACACCGTGGACATAGCGCCAGTCCATCACAGGACAGACAGACACAAACACACACACACTAGGGCCAGTTTAAATCTAACCTCAGAACCTTTCTTTTCAGAAGACTTAGTGTCTGTATCTGCTTCATTTTCTAATTTTGGTAGCACCTCTAACTGCTTGTCTTTCTTATATGCATTTACTTTGTAATCTGTGGTCCTTTTATCTGTTTTTACATCTACTGTATTGCTTTGAGATGCCACCTTTAATGGTGATATATCAAATAAAGTTTTTTATTATTGTTATAGGGAAACATGATCAGATTTTCCCTGGTTCAGAAAAAAAGATCTAAAGTATACTAGTTTGTCACTCTTCTCAATCCCTTTGCTAAATGACTTTTCATACTAATCTGATCAATCTAACTGCCAGTTTTCTGTGCTTTCTCTATCCTGCTAGATTTGCAATTATTCTGAAAATTTTCATCTTGAAATAACTCATTTCTAAATACCTTTTTAACTGTTAACATCTTGCAGCAACTCTGCGACAAAATATACACTCTGACAGTTCATCCTGCTACCAACATTAAATAAAACAAATCTTAAGATTTCTATATTTATGTCTTTATTTAGTGGTTTCATTAGTGACAAAGGCTAAACTTTCTTGGAAAAATGTATTTTATGTGTTGCTGAAAAAACTGACTTGCTTTAACAAAATATGTTTACAAATCCTTTCACCTGGCATTTTAGTAGTTAGAAATTATGGAACGCTCTGTTAAAAGCAAGGGAGTTTTTATGTCCGTTGCAGTTCTTTTGCAACATGAATATAATTATATCTTTATTAATTTCTTGAGATACGCGATTCCATATTATATTCCCTTTTAATCAAATTCTAAAAGTATGCTTGTTGGCTCCGGTATCGCGTTAGTTAAAGACTTCGATGCTTAAAATGTTTAGGGAGAAATGGAATACTGGTGTGTACGTTTTCTTTAAAGTACCGAGACCAGCCATATACTGTATGTTTAAGTTCCAAAATTAATATCGTTTATGGACTTCACACGCGTTGCAGTATGCTCCTATTCTTTTTATGCTCAGGCACTAAGTAAAAGGAGATGCTTCATATTGCTTGACTAATTTTAAAAACTAAGTTAGAAATGCAGACGCTCCCTCGGTGCGCTGCTCTGGTGCGCCGGCTCTTACACAGTGCCTGTCTGCCGTAAGCGTTACAATATACATACCCAACACTGCTTGTACCCATCTGTCATGCAAATAAAACACCTTGAATTGAATTGAATTGAGGGGAGAGGGGGGGAATACTAAAGCCAATACTGGCTCAATACCCTCGATGGGCTTTGACGTGCTAATGCGTTGGTTTAACAGTCCGGGTGTGGCAGGCTTCCAATGTCAACTCGACTCGATTGGAAGACAATGAACGTATTTTGTGATATTTAGAAATATAAATTTGTTTGGTGCGAGTGAGGTTTTATTTAATCTCTGACCAAGGGAAACGTTTCATTTTTTCAAAGAAATGTTTGTTAAAAAATAAAGTCATAGTTCTATGGGATTCAATCACAGACCATGTGACATGGGAGTCAGGAAACTAACACACAGCGCCACCGGATTTAATAACGCAATAAAAACACTATAAAATAATGTGACTAGGCACAGAAAAAGTTTACAGCACAGTACAATAATAAATGCTGACCATGACTTTAGAAGCATAAATTACCTTACACTCAATTTAAACACAAGCTGTCTTTCTGTATGAACCTCTAAGCTGGTTCATACAGAAAATGTAGAAATGCATTAGCCTGATTATGATTAAAAAACACATAATTAAACACGCGTTTGCGATTTAAATCAGAACATGATTTAAATCAATATAAATGTTTATATTGTAACGCATACTGTCCAGCCTCCATTTCTCTATAAAAATTTACTCTGTTGCACACACACACACACTAGAAGCAGGAACCGCTGTCAGAAGGGAAGATATGTTCAAAATATCGCAAATATCGATCATGTTGCGATATTTTGAAATATAAAAGTCAATTGATTGTCCATAATATCGCTATTCTATTTTTTCGAAGAAATGTTTGTTAAAAGAAAAGTCCAGCACCAGCGGGATTCGAACACACAACCTGCCAGTTGGTAGTCACGCACCTAGACCAGTAGGCTACAAGACAGCTCGCATGAACAGGCAGGCGAAACAGCCCTACACAGCCCTGTCGCAGTACACGGATATAATCATACCGTTATTAAATTCTTTAGATACGCGATTCCATATTATATTCCCTTTTAATCAAATTCTAAAAGTATGCTTGTTGACTCCGGTATCACGTTAGTTAAAGACTTCGAAGCTTAAAAAAAGCTTAAATGGAATACTGGTGTGTATTTTTTTCTTTAAAGTACCAAGACCAGCTATATACTGTATGTTTATGTTCCAAAATTAATATCGTTTATGACCTTCAGATGCGTTATGCTCCTCTTCTTTTTATGCTCAGCTACTAAAATTTCCCTTTATTGGTAAAATTCCATATAAATATTCAAAACTAAGCGGATTGAAATGTGCACAGTAAAGACATTGAATGATTAAATGTTTTCACTACCAACCAATGCACCACGAGTGCCCCTGTCGGTCATTTTGGCCAGCCAATCACTTACCGCGGTGCCCTACGGTGCCCTGCGGGTTGGTTACCGCACCGCGGGTTTTTACCGCTCATTTTGAATGGCTGCATCTGTATGTCTTTTTTCTGTTTCAGCTAAATCAAGCAAACACAAAGCCAAATCAGCCAAGATCTTGGAGTTTAATAAGTGAGCACATGGGTCTAAAACATTTCGCATAACAAGATAGTCAAAGAAACAGACTTTGAGTTTAGATTAGATGTCACAGTAGATGTCAGAGCTGTTGAGTTTTTATCATTTCCCTGAGAGTGTTAGGGGTTAGTTAGTTCATTTAATGGATCCTATGCAGAAGCTGAGATCGCAGAAGCCACGAGGATATCCAAGCTTGTATTGTGAAATAGCATACTTTATCAAGAGGAGATTACAGAAGACAAGGTCTCTAGTCAGTCCGTAAGTTCAGTAGCCCAGAAGGTCATGAGACGTGAAGTTAAAACAAAATCCAAAAGTCGAGGTCAAGGGCGAAAGCGAAATCCAAAAGAATCCAACACAGAGCATGGCTGTGTCTGCAGAGATTCCTTAAATATTCTGAGACCGGAGGTATGGTGGTGAACAGGGATGATGATTGGGTAATTATCGCTGGTGTCTAGGTCTTCTAGGATGGGTTGAGGTCTGATTATGAGAGGCTGATACCGTGACAGAAAGGAGGGACGAACAGAAGTAGTTAACACATTCTTATGTGCTAACACAAGCTCACCTGCTAACACACCCACTTGTGAGAGCAAGGTAACTTTCTACTCATTCAAATAATTTACAATGTCGTCATACAGTTTTTAAATCTTTCAAGCAAAATTAGCTGTTTAAATTAGTCAATATCAACTTTCAAGCAGTACAAAACTTCTCAAAACAAATCTCTTTCGAAAACTTGACATTGGTTTGATTTACAGATTTTTTTTATAATTTTGAAAACTTTGACGTATGTTTCAGGGACTAATTCATAGTATAATGAAAAGAAAACACTCGCCGGGCGCAGGTGTGAAATACTTTTAAAAGATTTCATATTTGTTTTAAGATTTGTATCTGTTGAACTGTTAATATAATCATGAATATAATTGCGATTCTACTGTTTATCACCTAATATTGCGAGTCATACACATATATTGTAGGTTGGGTTTACACTTTTACTGACGGGTTCAGTCATCATTTTCACATAGAAAAAAATATGAATGTGCTGTTTTAATGATTTTATAATAAATAAGCCTGTTTAATTACTTCACCATCTCTCAATAAAATTTCTTGGTGCTCGCCTTGCATTTTGCCTTAGCCCTAAAAGCCTGCAACATAACAATTGTTACTGTACAGATAAAAGCAGAACAAATGCTACTTCTTGCAACACATTGTGTGATAGAAGGTGGTCCAACTCCATTATTATTATAAGATGGTTTGGTATCTTTAAAATGGAACATATTTCTTTCACAGCATGCACTGTAATTTTAAAACATCAGCTAAGTGAATTGAATACATAAACAAAGACTACTATTCCAAATATGCCACGCACGTGAATCACATGATGTAATATCCACAGATATTCTGAAAAAATAGCATACAAGTCACTGAACTGCAGTATGATCAATATACTGTATAAATATACCCTATACTGTATATAGTAAATACAGTATGATAACATATGGCTTTAAAACCACTACAGTACAATATGTGTGAAATATATTTTTTATTATAAAAATCCAAAGTAAATTTGTTTTCTAATTACTTTTTTGCTGAAATTAATATTAAAACAAACTATAGATTATTGTAATATGGATGTAAACCTGGAAAAATACATCACGTTCACAAAAAGCTATAAAATTATAAACTATATTTTATATAGGACCAAGTAAGGGTTTTTATTTGAAGAAAGCTCCATAGCTGAAATATTGTGGTTCTTTTCTTCTCTTTTCAGCCTGGAATAAACCTTTACTAGTTCATTTGCAGCCTACTTTTTATAAATTCAACTTAGTAATTTTGCTTTATAAAACAGTCCTACTTTCCTTTTTATATTAGTTTAATATTTAAAATAGTATAATATACAGTAAAAGTAATAAAGGTAAAAAAAATATACAAATTACATTCTATAATTGGAAAACAATTGTCTCTATGGGGCTCAACATTCAGCTGGATTCGAAACCAGGCATTTCAGGTACCAGCCCAGAATACTTCCACACGCCACATTCACTGCACCGCCTGGTGGTTTTACAAAGTAGTGCAGTACTGCATCAGATAATTTAAAAAAATTGTTACTCATTATGTATACTTCATTCAAAAAAAGCATCTGGAGTAAATCAACTCAGATGGGTTCACCAGAAGTGGATCAAAGTCCTACTTAGCAATGAATCAAAATTTACACCACCAGCCAAATTTGATATAAAATTGAGAATTTGCGCAAAGACATGAAAAATGCTGTTCAGAAATTATCTCCGAGCACCTTGAATTTGAGAAAAACTGTCACAAAGAATGGACAAAAATGTTGGTGTGCCAAGTATTGTATTTATACATATTTATTTTTTTCTTTAGTTTTTGCTGACACTTACTATTATGTGTGCCTTAGAAGTCTTAATTTTGAGTTTCAATTATTAAGTGTAAAAAATGAGTATGTTTCATTTTTGTAATTTCACAACATGGGTAAACAAGTAAAGGTCTGAATATTTTTGTAAACCACCGTGTAATATTATTAGTAAATAAACAATCCATCATATTCATCACCTACCACCACCTTGTGGAATGAGAAGAAAATTAAACAATTTGGGCTTGCTTACCACAATGGGCCTCATCGGAGGCATCCAGGCAGTCCAAGTGGCCATTACAAATGCTCCCAGTGGAAATACACTGTCCACTGGAACACTGATGGAATCCCGGACCACAGGGCTCTGAGAATAAACCAACAGAATACAGCTCCTAATTCAAATCTGAAATAAACACCACTTGAATGGCTTCATTCAGTTTTTTAAAAGTTTGATATAACATTTGTCCCCCTTTTAAGATTTGTTAAAGCAGTATATTCATTTTTTAAAATAATTATTTTTCTTTTTATTAGCTTTTGCTTTTCCATTTGGCACTTTGTATGTCTTTTTGAGCTTATGTAAAATATTACATTTCAGAACTTTTAAAACCTGAATAAACTTAAATAAATGTGCTGCATTCTAGGAAAATGTGAATCACAGAAGGAAAATGAGAATTATTAGAATTCAGTAAACTATTGTGTAAACAATAGTTTCTCCCAATCAAGGGACTATTTAACATTCAGTGGTGAATCAACGATACAGAGTTACAATCAGAAACTCAAAGGGAATTGATTTAGCATAGAGAATTCTTTACACAAAAAGTAGTGGGTATTGGGAACAGGCTTCTCAGCTAGGCCCTAGCTGACAGCTTCGACAGTCTAATGACTGGACACTTAAAATGACAGCTTTGCAACATTTTAGTCTTTAAGTCACTTAAGACATTTTTTGCACTTTTTATTGCAAGTTCTTCTGTAAAAGAAAAAGTCAACACCAATGATTAATACAGTTCAGTTTTAATAAAATTCACCAGACATGAGTGTTTCCTACCATTAGAACTGCATATCACTGCCTTAGTATAATATATATAATAAGCCCTTTCAGACAGAGTGGGTTTTTACCTTGCCTCTAAATGAAATTTGAACAATAATTGTTTGCTAAATTGAAAATTATACTTAATTCATACATTTTGTTAGTCAGCACAGATCCTTTGCAAGTGTTATGGGTCATCTGAAATCAGTAATTAGGATAAACTATTCTGACCACTTTCTCAATGGAGTCAATAAGAAAATCAACCAAGAATGTAATTCTGCTTAGTTTACAGGTAAATTATTTAGAGGTAAGATATCAGGTCTGATCTGTCTCAAAGGGTCCAGTTGATTTGGAGCCACTTGGCAACCCTAGGATTATCTTTGCTAGTCCCCAGTTATACAGCTTGGTGTACTTAAGACCTCACACTTAGCCACTTTTCTTCGTCCTCAACAAACATTATAACATATTTAATTGACTGTCAATCAATTATTTATCAGTTGGGTTTGATATTTGATTTCATTTCACACATGCAAACACATTATTTTTACTAATGTTATGATGGTTATGATTTCTCTTCTGAAAATGCTCTTACCACGTCTGCCAAGATGAGTGCCTGTGGTGAAATTAGCATGGAATCCCTTCCTGGTTCTTGATTCGTTGGTTACAAAGAGTACTGTCATGTGATTGTTTGTAGAGAACAGGTCAACAAATGGTCCTCTTCCTGTATAAACATCTGACAATATATGAGATATTATGTCATTATATATTTAAAAGATTACGTAACAAATGAGAGGAGGCCATTCAGCACAACTAGCCTGTTTGGTCAGTGTTGAAATCTGATATTTAAAGAGATACTTCTGTCTCTAGTCTGGTTCATTTGGGACTGCCCTGACCACTGGTTTACAGTTTGAATCTTCTAAGAGAGTTTTCTATTCTGTAGTTTTTCAGGAACTTCAGGGGATTTCCTGATTGGAGAATCCCTCGGTTAAAAATGGCCTCTCTTCCTACTTACTGGGTGCATTTTAGAATAGAAAAATACAGATGCAGTCATTCAAAGTGCGTGGTACAAACCCGTACTGCACGCAACTACCTATGTCATACGTGATTGGCTGGCCAAAATGACTGACAGGGGCACTCATGGTGCATTGGTCATTAGTGGAAAGATTTAATCATGTAATCTCTTTACTCTGCACGTTTTAATCCGCTTAGTATTGAATATTTATATGACATTTTACAACTAAAGGGAAATTTTAGTCGCTGAACATAAAGAAGAGGAGCATAATGCATCTGATGATCATAAACTATATTAATTTAGGAACATAAACATATCATGTAAACTGTATATGGCTGGTCTTGGTAGTTTAAAGAAAAAATACACACCAGTATTCCACTTTCTCCCTGAGCATTTTAAGCATCAAAGTCTGACATGTGGTTATTTCAGAAACGTTTTTACGTGCTCCTTCTGACCATATTACGTTTATACGCTTTGTGAAAAGTGATAGTTTTAACCTTTTCTGCAAATACGCTCGCTATCGGAGTAAACAAAAGCATACTTTTAGAATTTGATTAATAGGGACTATAATATGGAATCGCGTAGCTAAAGAAATTAATAACAATATAATTATATTCATATACTGTAGCTATAACAGTAGTATAAGACTTTCTGTTGATATGTGTACGGCTGTTTCAATGCTTTTCATGTGACTGTGTATGTGGTGTGATTGCTTAAGCTTGTGCCTTATAAGCCTGAAGTTGGGTGTTCAAATCTAGCTATTGCCATGAGTTTTCTTTAAACAAATAAACATTTCCTTGAAAAACTAAAATAGCAAATATTATCGACACTATATTGAATTTGTTGGTCTTTCTAAATATCACAAAACATTCAAAGTTAAGTGATTACCATTTTCCATGAATACTTGTGCTCGTTATCACAGTAAAAGAAATTCATACTTTTCAGAATTTAATTATTTAAGCAATAAGTCACAAGAGGCCGTGCTTTATCATAGATATAGTCACAGATACAAGGTGTTTTAACTGTGACTATATCCATGATATACAGATGCAGCCATCCAAAATGCGTGGGGTACACCACGGTACAACGAGGTGTAACGCGTCATTTGACATCATACAAAAAAATAAATTATCCGGAATCACCTTGTATAACCGCCAGGAGGAGCCAATAAATCTTAACTTCTCATGTATAGCATTTGGGCTTTTAAATTTAAACTGTGTATTACAGCATGTTAATCATCAGTCATTAAAAAGTTGGTATATTTTATGAAAGCAAGATTGCTCAGTTGGGCAAAAGTACACAACCTACCTTTATCATAAATATTTTAATTATGCAGAAATATTTTATGCATCAAAGCCTTTACCGAAGATATCACTAATAGTATAATAATGAATGACCTTGGACAAGCTGTAAACTCAAAGTATTACGCTGGTCCACATTCTTTGTAACCGTCATTTTAAACGAAAATACTTTATTTTTTCATTGACAAAAAGTAACACCACAGCATTTCGTTGATCTAACTAACAAGGACAGGACATTAGCTAGCCAATATGATAATGGAATAAATGACTTTTTTGTTTATTTCTTTAGCACATTTATTTGAACATTTCCATCGATTGTACAAGCACTGAAAAACTGTCCAATCCCTAGTTCGTCAGGCACTTTCTTTTACTATAACAGACATAAAAAATCCCTTGCTTTTAACAGAGCATTTAATAATTTCTAACAACGAAAATGATTTAAACTGCGACCTTTTATCATTCAACGAGAGCTCAAAATATCACAAGTATCCTCAAAAGCACAACAAAGACAACAGAAAAAGATGTGTGTATTAGATACATGAGAATCCAAGCTTTTTCATCTACGCTAAGAAGTAGTCTTTAAAATTTCTTCATAACACAGTAAAGTCAAAATTCCAGGGTTTGCGTATATTAGAAAATATAGGACTTCTTCGAATGTGTGTCAGGCAATCAGATTTCAGGACTGGAATTATTTGTTTTATAATAGGGAATATAGTATGGAATCGCGTATCTAAAGAAATTAATAATTATATTAATTTAAGGATCTAAATATCTAAAGATATGTATCTATATAGCAGGTAGTATTACTGTATTCCACTTTCTTTGTAAACACAGAAAAACAGATTCACAACACGAAGCTGTGTCACTCTTCTGTGTAAAAAAATGGTTTGAACACCCTGTTTTTAATAAGCTGCTGAGTTAAGAATAGGAATGTTCCTGCCGTCAGTCTTAACATAAACATATTATGTAAACTATACTGTATATTGCTGGTCTTGTTAGTTTAAAGAAAAAATACACACCAGTATTCCATTTCTCCCTAAACATTTTAACCATCAAAGCCTTTCATGTGGTTATTTCGGAAACGTTTTTACGTGCTCCTCCTGAGCATGTTACTGTTTACTGATCCTGACCATATTACCTGCCCTGGTGGACTGTCTTTAATTAGAAGGTTAGCCTATTCTACTCTGAGAATGTAGAGGGGGTGGAAAGTGCCCACAGTCATTTAATTAGTATTACAATTCTCACTGATTCCCTTGTGAAGATATAGACATAAGAATATTCGTGTGTGGTCAAAAAAATGGCATTAAGCACTTAAAATTAATATGGTCAGTAACATGCTGTAACAAGATCGGCTAAACTAGAAAGAAAACGCTTTCAGAGAAGATGTTTCAGGTGTGAAGAACATAGATCCCCAATGCAATTTCAACCAAACCTGTTCCCACACAACCTCCCCCCACTGCAATTAGAATATACATAAAGCACTGAAATCTTTTGAGCTGATGATCAGGTGTTTCCGTCAATACCTTCCAGCAGCACTCCCGTGCCCAGATGAGAGATAGACACAAGAAAAGCCTGCCAAGAGCGTGAGTGAGCCAGAGCGTGAGCCCGAGAGAGAGAGAGAGAGAGAGAGAGAGAGAGAGAGAGAGAGACAGAGAGCGAGAGAGAGAGAAAAATGAGAGAGTAACATCAAGGGGTGCGGAACCAGGGAACTATTTACATGGAAAACGGGCGATCTCCCCAGGCTGTACGCCCGTTTCACTGTTACCTGGATACCTCTTTATCCAGGTAACAGTTTCAGAACTCACCCCCCCCGCCTGTCTGATTTTTTTTAACCCTTCTGTACCCGGATTGCAGCAGGTAAGATATTTTTCCAAGAAAAAAAAGAGAACTTAAAAAAAAAGAGAAATTTCACCAGAGCCTCTTATCTTCTTGTGCCTAATTTTTAGTTTAGAAGGATTCAAGCAGGATTTTAGATGAAAGGCAGCGACCTCATTCAAGTCCAAAACATAATTGAACCTGTTCATGGCCTACATTACATTTTAGCGTTTCATTTTGAGCAGAAGACCCTCACACCTGAAGAAGGCTTGCGTTTTCTCTCTTCTCTTTTAAGCATGTGTACAATGCTGTAATACAGTTTAAAATAATTAAAAGTTTAAACAGTATCAACTCAACTCCATTAATATAAGTATCGAGTGGTATTAAATAAATACAGCTTTTTAGTATAGATTACACTTTTCTAAAATGCATTTAAAAAATAAAAACGATTACAATCTTATCTTTACACGTTTGATCCTAAAATCCCAAGAAAAATAAATCTAAAGGGGGAGAAAGCTATTCTGAAAGTTTATTAAGAAACTTAGAAGACAAAGATAACGATTTACGTTGCATTTGTCTGATTGTGAATCAAAAAAGACATTTAATTAAACACTTGTTTGCGATTTAAATCAAAATCAGGGTAACGGGGACTCTCTCTCTCTTATTATCAACACTAGTTCAGTTGTGGTTCTTCTCAGATACTGTAGTTAGGCATTCAGGTAGATTGCCAGGCGAAATAAAAACAGGTTTCGATAGTTAATAACCACTTTTCACGCGCGAAACACTGGTGATTTTTCTTCCTCCTGATCAGGTTAGAAATCTGTGTACGCTGTAAGGTTTTTACTTCTTAATTAAACGTTTAAAATACACGTTTCAAATAGAAAAAAATAAGCTTCTGTTGTCTTCCTGGTATGTAGAACAGATCAGCAGGTCTTTTTTCCTCAATCAGAGGGGTTTCAGATGGTGTCAGCCAATCACCATTCTGAAGCAGTACCATAATCTCTGGTATAGGCACACCCCAGAATTCTGTCACATAGTTTAAATCATTTTCATTTTAGGAAATTATGAAACACTCGGTTAAAATCAAGGGAGATTGTCTGTTATAGTGGACATAAAAACAAGAGTTTGCTGCGGCATTATTGGAAAACCAATTTTAACAACAAATCTCCGGCATTATATCGTAGAAGACACAGACCGGCGCCAGTGGGAGCATGCCCGGAGCGTAAAAGAAAATGCCTGACAAACTAGGGATTGGACAGTTTCCAGGTGCTTGTACAATCGATAGAAATGTTCAAATAAATGTGCAAAAGAAATAAACAAAAATTTATTCCTTTATCATATTGGCTAGCTAATGTCCTTTCTTTGCTAGTTACTTGTGGCTATGTTTCTGCGTTGCATAGCAACGAGTGACTATATTCTCAGGCAGAGGAACGTAAACAGCTTAATTTTCGTGTCAAATAATTTTTTTAAATTAAAATTCATTCTATACAGCAATCGCACATTTGGGGACCGTTTCATAAAACTTTGATGCTTAAAATGTTTAGGGAGAAATGGAAGACTGGTGTGTATTTTTTCTTTAAACTAACAAGACCAGCCATATACAGTACAGTTTACATACAGTAATATGTTTATGTTCCCAAATTAATATCATTTATGACCTTCAGATGCGTTATGCATTATTTTTATGCTCAGCTACTTAAATGTCCCTTTAGTGGTAAAATTTCATATAAATATTCAATACTAAGCAGATTAAAATGAGCACAGTAAAGAGATTAAATGATTAAATCTTTTCACTACCGACCAATGCACCACGAGTGCCCCTGTCGGTCATTTTGGCCAGCCAATCACATACCGCGGTGGCGCACGCGTAGTTTGTACCGTGCATTTTGAATGGCTGCATCTGTAGCACAGGCCTCGAGTGCCATTTTGGTTTTATAAAATGGTCCCCAAATATGCAGGTGCTGTATAGAATGAATTTTAATTAAAAAAAATGATTCAACACGAAAATTAAGATGTTTACGTTCCTCTGCCTGAGAATATAGTCCCTCGTTGCTACACAATGCAGAAACAGCCACAAGTACCATAAGCTAGCAAAGAGGACAGCAATTGGGAAAAAAAGACCTGCTGATCTGTTCTACATACCAGCAAGAGAACAGAATATGATTTTTTCTGTTTGAAACGTGTGTTGTGAAATAAATGCATTTTAAACGTTTAATTAAGAAGAATAAACTTAACAGCATACACAAACATTCTAAGCTGATCACGAGGAAGAAAAATCACCCATTTTTTGCGCATAAAAAGTGGTTATTAACTATCGAAACTTGTTTTTATAGCTTTTAAAATCATGTAATATGTAAGTTAAGCAGGAACATGTCATTATATCTCATTTTTTATTTCTTTTTTAAAACTAAAAAAATTATTTGCCCATAGGTCCGTCCTATTCATATGAAACGCAGTGATGTCACCGCGCTGGCAAGCCCTCAGTCACCTGACCAGCGGATTGCTGCATCAGAGAGAATCAGTTTAGCTTCTGGGAAATAAATTTTCCTGCATCAAAGTTTAACTTGTTCAGACCGCCCTACATTACAAACTCCAAGCATTTCATTTTGAGCTGAAGACCTCACACCTGAAGAAGGCTTTATAGCCAAAACGCTGTGTTTTCTCTCTTCTCTTTTCAGCGTGGAATGAACCTATAACTTGTTCCTTTGCAGACAACGCAGGCCGACGCAGCTACCCACCTGAAGTAGTTACAGTATATGTATTACAAGGCGCTCTGTTTTATTAACAGACACTTCAACTCAAGTGTTGTACAGTGATATAGATGTGGGTAATGTCATCCCCATTAAAAAATGTGCTTTTCGCGCAAATCCTGCTAAACTAAAAATTAGATACAAGTAGAGTATTATTGGACAATGTTGTGAGGATCTGGTGGAATTTCCTTGTAAACTGAAGAGTTATAGAGGAGACACGTATCACCTCTTTTTGCACTTGTTAAAAAGAACATTCCACTCAGTGGGCAATGCATTGTTATCTCAATCACCTGCTAATTCGTTTTACACCAGGGGAAGACAGACAAATGTAATTGTACTGTATCTGTACGGAATGTGTGTTGCATTTACAAAATTAAAGTGTTTAAAATGTATAATTAAAAAGTAAAAAAAAACTTACAGCTTGCTCAAAGATGATCATGAGGAAGTGTATTGCATGTCTAATGGTCTAACCCCATTATCCCCATTTTGATTAAAATCGCAAACGCGTGTTTAATTAAATGCCCATATTGATTCACAATCTGACAATGCAATGTAAGTCCCTTAATTAACTTTAAGTATAGCTTTCTCACCATTTAGATTTATTTTTCATACCATTGTGAAACAAAGCAGGAGTGTATTGTACTTCCTCATCATAAAGTTAGCTTGAAGTTCGAAAACGATTTTGGCACACCTGTAGCATTTTCACGAAACTTCCTAGAGTTGCGAGAACACTTGTTTTGTGTATAAAGTACATTTTGAATGTTTTCACAGCCTTCACTTTTTTGACTATGCACGAATATTCTTATGTCCATATCTTCGCAAGGGAAACACAGAAGCCTTCAAACCAAATACAACAAGGAAACACAGAAGTTTTTATCAATAAATCAAATATTGTTTTAATTGTTGTATTCCTTATTACATGCATGCACAACCATCACAACAACAGAAATCAGATGTGACAAATTTGATGATAAAATATGTATGCAATTCAGTGTTCTATCCAGTAATATTAAAACAAAGGGGGGAAGACCGTGTCTTCAGGGATGATGTTAAAGACCATGTTGTTTGGCATACTGGAGCCAGAAATGTTTGGATTAATTAAAACAGAAAAGTATTGCGAAAGTATTCCAAAATGTGTTTCAGTTGTACAGACAGAACATAAATTCTTGCTGTAAAAAAAACGTCCCTCGGCATAATTTGTTTGCTATAAATATGTTCCTGAAAAGGAATAAAAAAGCAATTTGATTCAAATAGCTTTGGCAAAATCAATGGATACTTTGCCTTGAGCTGTGAAGCTTTTAGATTCTTTGGGTCCTTTATGCAGACCTCTCAACTGTAGGAGCACCCATTACTGCCAACAACCGTATCACCCTGCAACTCACAACTGGTGACCAACTGAAGCTAAGCAGGTGTGAGCCTGGTCAGTACCTGGATGGGAGACCTCCTGGGAAAAACTAAGGTTGCTGCTGGAAGAGGTGTTAGTGGGGCCAGCAGGGGGCGCTCACCCTGCGGTCCATGTGGGTCCTAATGCCCCAGTATAGTGATGGGGACACTATACTGTAAACAGGCGCCGTCCTTCGGATGAGATGTAAAACCGAGGTCCTGACTCTCTGTGGTCATTAAAAATCCCAGGGCGTTTCTCGAAAAGAATGTGGGTCGAACGTTAAGCCAGAATCGAATATAACCCCAAGGTTTTTCAATTTAGATTGAAGCTCAAGTACAGAACCATCTACAGATAGGGTTATAGGACTGGCTTTACGAAGTTGATGAGGGGTGCCAATAAGCATGACTTCAGTCTTGTCGCAGTTAAGATGATGGAAATTTTGAGTCATCCAAATTTTTATATAAGTGTAAGCTATTATTATTATATTATTTAAAAGATTTTAAAAACTATAGCTTTCATAAAAAATTTGAGAGTAGCTTCATGCATTCCTCTTCATTAGCACTTTACACTTAGTTTAAACTACCGAGTGAACTAGGTTTAATACAGACGGGGAAGTTCTTTAGCCGGTTGTGTGTCAACTTCAACATCTATCCAACTGTGTTTTTGATCCTTTTACTTGGGCTTCTTTAAAAAAAGCAGGATAAGGTCCTCAGATTAATGTATTATTAACAACTACATTAGCTAGATTGAGTGAATGGCCTCCTGTTGTTTGTAACCCTTCTAATGGTTTTAGATTCCAGGCACTATTGATAAGTAAACAGCCACCCCATACTGTACAGCAAAGCATAATAGCTATGTTTGAAAATCAAGAAAACAGTAAAGAAAAGTGTATTTTTTCTCAGGATAACTCCACTTCGAAAGAAGGCTAAGTAACAGTTTCAATATACCCAAAAAACAGTGTGTCTTGCATAAGTGTTAACTTTCAGAACCAATGTAAAACTGAAATAAAACACAGGAAACCCAGAAATTACTAGAAGCACCCCCAATACAAGTGTATTGCTTGTCTAATAATGCAATATTCCAAAAATTATAAAACATTACAGAAAAGATTCACAAACAAACACAAGGTTGTGAAAGGTCAGAGGGCCTGTCTAGAGTGTAAAACACTTGGTTGCAGCACTGTGAGTGTTGTGGTTTGAAAGCTATTGAGTAATGAACAGCGACCCCCTATTCCTGTGTATTACCTGTCCAATGGTGCTATCTTCCAGAAATAATAAAACATTATGGAAGGGATTCACATTCAAATTCATGATGGTGAAAGATAAGAGGGCCTGCTTAGTGTGTAAAACACTTGGTTGCAGCATTTTGAATGTTGTGCTTGAAAAGCTATTGACTCAAGAATAGCACCCCCCTATCCCCATGTACTGCCTCTCTAATGGTGCCATATTGAAAAAATAATAAAAAATAAGGAAAAGTTTCACAACCCAAAGCAAGGTTTTATATGGTGAAGGGGGCTGTCTGATGTGTAAAACACTTGGTTGCAGTGAATTGTGAATGTTATGCTTAAAAAGCTATTGAGTCATTAGGAAGACCCCCCTATTCCAGTGTATTGTCTGTAGTGTTATCTTCAAAAAAGCATTACAAAATAAAGAACAGTTTCACAACCCAAAACAAATTTGGGAAAGGTCAGAGGACCTGTCTAGTGTGTGAAACACATAGTTGCAGCACTGTGGGTGTTGTTCTTAAAAAGCTATTGAGTCATGAAGAAGACCCCACTATCTCAGTGTATTGCATGTCTAATGGTGCCATATTGAAAAAATCATAAAAAAAACTCAAAGAGGTTTCACAGCCCAAAGCAAGGCTTGGAAAGGTCAGAGGACCCGCTTAGTGTGTAAAACACTTACCTGCAGCATTGTGGGTGCTGTGGCTTAAATACTATTGGCTTGTGAACAGCATACCCCTTTCCCAGTGCATAGTGCCACATTAAATAAAAGCATGAGAAAAAGAGATTCACAACGCAAAGCTGTGTCAGTCTTCTGTGTAAAGAATCGGTTTGAACATCATGGGTGCTGTTTTTAATAAGCTGCTGAGTAAAGATTGGGAATTTTCCTGCTGTCAGCAATATTGTGTATATAGTTGACCTTTAACATCACATTTTAATAGTTGCACAAACAATAAATATTCTATACTAATTAAAATTATTAATTAATCCCACAAATACAAGTTTACATAAATACATGGATATGCTCACACACCTCAATACATAAAGCAACATAATGAAAAACTGCATTCTAAGTTCATATCAAATATCACTGTATCCAGCATATTGATGAAACAGCATCAAATACACAGTCTAGCAAAATTGTGGTGTTATCAGTTAGAAGAGTTAGTGTTAGACTTACCCAATAAGCTTGAATTATCCCCTAGTCCATCTCTCACTTCAATCACATCATTAATATATTCCAGGTCAATTTCTGAGAAATGCAGTTGAATGTTTTTGCCTTTTTCTGCATAAAGATACCACACACCTGGTAGAAAAGAGAAGTGAGAGACTTTTGAAAAGCCCTAGGTTTGACTGAAATATTAAAATGCTGACCTTCTAGTACTTTACTGTGTAAAAAATTGAAAATCAAAAAAATAAAGTGCAGATGTATAGATCCAGCCATTCAGAATGCTCAAAGCATAATGTACCATACTGCAAAGTACAAACCGATTTATACTGCAATAGTAACAGAAAACATTCCATTTTTTCAAATACTGTGTAGCGGGAATGCTTAACATGGTGCATGTAAGCAACCTGGGATTTCATGGGAAATGCCTGGGTTTGAATCCTGGCCAATTCCCATCCCTGTGGGGAATATCATTTGTCCTAAAATAAAATTTAATTTGTATACTATATTAACATTTCATTATTTTTATATATCACGGTATGTTAAAAATTAAATTAATATTAAACCTAAAAAGTAGGGTTGTTTAATGAAGCATGATTACTCAGCAAGATTAGAAGTAGTTTATTGTTATACAGGTGAGCCACTCAGAACATGCGCTATTTCTTCCAAATGTGTTACACGTAACTTGGCTTGTTGTGTTATGTAACACACTAGCCAACAACAAATAATAATAATAATAATAATAAACTTTATTTTATATAGTGCCTTTGAAGGTGGCTTCTCAGAGCGCTTTAGAGAATGACAACAACAATAAATAAAAAGAATACACAAGATAAAACACAATTACAATATACAGAGGAGACTGTGGATGGTGGTACTAAGAGAAGCAGAGGGGTGAAGAATGGAACAAGTTAAGTAAATGCTTTTCTAAAGAAGGTTTTGAGTCTGGATTTGAAGGAGTTTAGAGAAGGTGACTCTCTGATATCCATGGGAAGAGAATTCCAGAGCTTGCGGGCATAACAGGAGAAGGCCCTGTCACCCATACAATGTGGGGGACAGTAAGGAGACCAGAGTTAGAAGAGCGAAGGTTGCGAGGTGGGGAGTAGGATGATAATAGTTCAGACAGGTACTGAGGTGCCAAGCCATGCAGAGTCTTATAGGTGAGCATGAGGATTTTAAAGTTCACATGGAATTTGACCGGAAGCCGTGCAAGGACTCCAGGATAGGAGTAATGTGATCATTTGCACTAGACCCGGTCAGGATTCTGGCTGCTGAATTTTGGACATACTGCAGTTTGTTCAAAGTAGATTTAGATACCCCAGTGAGTAGAGCATTACAGTAGTCAATTCGAGAGAACACAAATGTGTTGATCAGCTTTTCAGCCACAGTTAGTGATAGCATTGGACATAGTCTAGCGATATTTCTGGGGTGAAAAAAAGATGTTTTAACAATATGCTGCACATGTGGGTCGAACGTTAAGCCAGAATCGAATATAACCCCAAGGTTTTTCAATTTAGATTGAAGCTCAAGTACAGAACCATCTACAGATAGGGTTATAGGACTGGCTTTACGAAGTTGATGAGGGGTGCCAATAAGCATGACTTCAGTCTTGTCGCAGTTAAGATGATGGAAATTTTGAGTCATCCAAATTTTTATGTCAGAGATGCAATTAGATAGAATAGAGGCAGCCACATCAGTGTCAGGTTTGGTATGGATGTATATTTGAGTATCGTCAGCATAGAAATGAAAGCTGAGGCCATGTGATCTTAAAAGCTGACCAAGTTGAGCCCTGAGGAACAGACTTAACAAGACCAATTTCAGACCTATACCCATTAAGAGAGGCAAAGTGACAGCGATCAGTGAGGTAAGATTTGAACCATTTCAGAGCAGTGTCAGAAACTCCAAACACAGAAAGTAAGATGTTATAGTCAACAGTGTCAAAAGCAGCACTGAGACCAAGAAGGATGAGTATAGAAGAGAACAAGAATCAGAAGCTATTAGAAGATCGTTAGTGACTTTGACCAGGGCAGTTTCTGTGCTGTGAAGTTGATGGAAGCCAGATTGGAGGGGTTCGAAAAGGTTGTTTGTCATGAGGTGGTTATGTAACTGAAGTGTGACAGCACGTTCTAGAATTTTAGCAAGAAAGGGTAAGTTGGAGATGGGGCGAAAATTGTTAAGATTGTCGAGAGCCATGTTAGGCTTTTTTGGCACGGGGGTAGTGGCAGCAGTTTTGAGGACCGTTGGTACAACGCCAGTGCTCATGGAGAGAAGCTGGAGCGAAGGGAACCAGAGAAGTTGGATGACGAGGGAGGAGGTATGGAAATGATATGCATAGTGGAGAGAATGTAATGCTTGATATTGTCGATCTTAGAACTAAAGAAATCTAAGAATGTGTTGCAAAGTTGCGATGAGGCAGGTAATGTGGTGGGGCAGGTTGGCTTGAGCAGTCTGTTGATGGTGGAGAAAAGATGTCTGGGGTTGTTTTGGTGATTTTCAATAATGTGAAAGAAGTAGGTGGATCTAACAGACTCTGTAGTAACCTTATATTCAGACAAGTAATCTCTCCAAGCCTGATAATGCACATATAGGCCAGAAAGACACCACCTACGCTCAAGTTTGAGAGATGCTGCCTTCATGGATCGCAGATGGTCGTTTCCAGGGGGCAGGGTGAGAAGGAGATGGTTCGAGTTTTTAAAGGAGCAAAGGTGTCAAGGGTAGATAAAAGAGCACTGTCAAGTAACTGTATTTTGTCCTTTAGAGAGTCAGAGGAAAAGAAACAAGATAAGGAGGACAGAACAGAATTTGCAAACCTTGGGTGATCAATTGATTGCCAGTTGCGGAAATTTACAGAGCGTGGGGGGAAAGTGTTAGAAACAGGTAATTCCAGATTGAAAAGAAGAGCTAAGTGGTCAGAGAGGCCTAGATCAAGGGGAGAGCAGTGGGAGACAAAATAGTCACTTGCAATAATTAAATCTAAGGTGTGTCCTTTGTTATGTGTAGGGGTACAAACAAACTGAGTAAGATCAAAACATCCCAATAGAGAAAGGCAGTCTTTAGCCAGACTGGAAGACCTTGAATCGATGATAGGTAGAACAAATGATAGGAAGAACTTGTGGAGCATTAGGTATTAGTGAAACGATTGCTTCATCTGTTTACACCTTGTATATTTATAGCAGCTTAATATGGAATATTAATATGTAATTATTAAAGTGCAATTTTAGTAGCTGAGCATAAAAATAACAAGCATAACAACTCTGAATGTCATAAAAAATATAAATTTAGTATTTCAGTCACTTACTATGGTTATTTTGGAAAAGTTTTGACATGTTTGTTCTGACTATATTAAATGTATGTACTTTAGAAAAAGCTATACTATTTTAACCTTTTCTATGAATACTTGCTGTCGTTATTATAATAAAATTTGATTTTTTAAAATCTATTTAATAAGGAATATTAATATGTTATCATGTAACTAAAGAAATACTAACAAATATTAATTTTAGGATCTAAAAAGAATGTATTTATATAGCTTTAGTAGTACCGTATTCCAATTTCATAAACATCTGCATCAGTTTGTTTGATTCATTCACTTGTGATTATTTTGGAAATAATTTGAAAAGTCTGCTTCAGCTACTGTATGTTACTGAGTTATAGTTTAGTACAGTGGAGTTAAGTGTGTGTCTATCACCCAGAAGGCCCCATGTTTCATATTTAACAAATAAAGAATCCTACTCTAAAAATAAAATGGTAAATAATATGTACACTATGTTAACATTTGTATTACTTTTATATAATCACAACATGTTAAATATGAAAATGATTATAATAAATCAGAGTATAGTAATGTCTCTGATCATTATTAACTATATTAATTTATTAATTATAATTAATAATTTTAAACTGCTTGTGTTTAGTTCAGGGTGATTTGTCACTTTTTTCAAAGACTTCACTTTCTTATTAAAACACCTATTTTGAGACATGATGTTTCAAATGTCAATAACTTTGCGAACAAATGACACAGATCCTTCATACCACAAGTATTTTAAAAGAAACTTTTTCAGCTTTTATTTAAGCATCTAGTATCTGATTCCATTTTTAGAAACTTTAGTTTGAATAAAGCGGATCCCCTGTGTAAGCGAGTTCATAACATGAGAATTAATATTCAAAAGCTATGTATACAAAACACCTGACCATATAAAGCAGAATAACACAAACTCATTGGGTTTAACCTCTCTTTATTTTATGAAACTCTTTCTGTATTTTTAGTTTTTACTTAGATAAGAATAAACTACATATGCAGTTCTTTTCACAGGAGGAAAGATGTTCTGGGCTCAACAGCTTTTTCACCACAGCATGCATCAATGTTAAACGTTTTTTGCATCAATCAAAGCATTTTGAAGTCTCTCAAAAAGGTAAAAAAAGTGTAGCATAATATTGTAGGTTGCACCCCTACCTTAAAATAGCCAGTAATATAATAAGACTGGAAACGCACAGTATGTAGTGGCATGGATGGATCTGTATATAGCTAGAAATAAATAATAAGGAACAAGTAATAGGTTTATTCCATGCTGAAAAGATAAGAAAGAAAACATAACATTTTGGCTGTGGAGCCTTCTCCAGGTGTGAGAAAGACAAGGCAGTAAGCAAAGTTAATGTAGTATAGGAGAACAAAAGCTGGGAGAGAGGAGGAGTGAGAAGCAGTAGCAGGGGACAGACAGAGTGGCCAATCAGGTAGTGTGAGGTCAGGATAGGTGAAGAGAGGTATGAAATGAAACCTACAATGAATAGTGAGAATTTAGAAGAAAATTAGTCTGTTATTGAGATAAGGGGAAAGGTGTGATCCTAGCTGCAGAATAATTTTAGTTTCTGTAGTCTTTCTGATGTTGGAGTTAGGAAAACCAGCTTTGAGAACACAGATGGAGAGATTACTGTGATCATGGCTGTCAGAGGTGAAATGAGAAACAATAGGCTTGGAGAAATCTTTAATCTTCTATGCCCTAACATTCTCTGAAGAGGTCTACGAGTCTCCTTCCTGTTTCCCCAATGTAAATGGCTGGGCATTTACTGCAAGAGATACAGTAAACAAGGTTGCTGGAGGTACAAGATGTCATCTGAGTGATCCGGAATAGTCCCGAGGGGCCTTGAATGAGTGTGGTGTTAGATATGTACTTGCAGGTGATACAGGAGCTCTGTTGCAAGAAAAAGTGCCTGGTGTGGATGGTTGCTGAGGATTGCCAAGGGAGCTGTGAACAAGAAGGTTACGCAGATTAAGTGGTTGCCAATATGAGATGATGTGGTGATAAGAAAAGAGGGCCCCAACGGAGGGATCATCTTGTAGGGTGGAAAAGTTGTCGTTAATAGTCCTGGGGATAGAAAGTGTGTTGGGGTGGTGGGGAAGCACCAAAGGAATGATCACATTAATCTCTCTGTCTGTGTTCTCAAAGTTGGTTTTCCTAACTCCAACATCAGAAAGACTATAGAAACTAAAATTATCCTGCAGCTAGGATCACACCTTTCCCCTCCTCTCAACAACATAAATAAACTTGTTCCTTTGCAGCCTACACATGCTAACACAGCTACCCACCTGAACTACTATAAATAATAAGGTACACATTAGTATTCCAACTTCTTTATTAACATTTTCAGCATCGATGTTTTTAACTCAGTCACTTCCTGTGGTTACTTTGGAAAAGTGCTCCCTTAAATACATCGGCGCCTCAGTGGTAGGATTCTATGCTACCATGCAAAAGGGTCTGGGTTTGATTCCAGCTCTGACCTAAGTTATATTTTAAATAAATTGTTCCTTGATTATAAAAATCACTTTCTAACAATAAAATAATCGGTAAACTTTGTATATTCACATTTCTTTATATTAAGTAATGACATGAATGAACCTCCAGACCAACAGACCAACAATCTCAATATTCCTTGTAAACAGCACAAGAATAAAAAATGCCTTTAAACACAAATTGCATTTTTATGTGTATATGGCATTTAGTTTTAAATACAAATTGTAATGCCACGATGTATATTTTTTTAATTCTAAAATATAAAATCTAAACATCCATTTGTATACATTATTTGCTGCCCTTTTTCTTCATAGTAGTTTATATAATTATATAATTTATATATTGCATTATTACATTAGTAGTTTTATCAACAAAGTTGTTATAAATAAGCAAAAAAAAACAAAATTGCACTTGTGAGGTGTAGCACCTATTTCAGCTTAACTCTTCTGATGTAGCACTGGAGGAAGTGTTCTGTTTCCCCTCGCAGTAGGAGGGGGTGTGGGCATTTTATTTCACTTTCTGTCTTCCCTAGAAATTCGCTACAAATTCCCAGTAGTCACTGACTCAGTTTTAGTTGAGGAAATGCAGTTCAGTTCCCAGTGTTCTATCTGTAAGGAGTTTGCCTGTTCTCTTTTGCTTGCCTCGACTCTGTCCTGGATAAAGCAGTTAGAAAATAGATGATCTGGTGTATTTATACTTGTAAAAATGGTCTAATTTAAATGCACTACAGAAATTATAAGTATTAATATTAATAATGTTCTTGTCTGAGGAGGCTTTAGAGAAGCTTACAACCATTTTTATTTTCTTTGTGATGAAACTTTGAAGTGCAATGACAAATACAACCAATTGGAAATAAAATGACATTGACAATTGTACATATATTATGATGTCTACATTGACATTGTTATTAATTTTATATATCCCTTTGTCTGAGCCCTGAGCCCTATATATCTTATATATCCGAGCCCTGTCCCTCAGATAACAATGACTACAGGCCGGTAGCACTGATGTCTGTTGTAATGAAATGCTTTGAGAGGATTATGGTATCCATGCTGTGCTCAGAAGTGAACACTGTACTGGATCCATATCAGTTTGCATATAAACGCTGGAGGGGCAATGATGATACAATCACCAGCATTATGCATCATGTTCTAAAACACCTAGAGGACCCCAATGCCTATGCTAGGATGCTGTTTGTGGACTATATACGCTGCAGCCCCATCTATTGATAAGTTAGTTGAAGCAAATGTCCGTTAACCATAACATTACAAGATGGTACCATTCACCATTCATTTTTAACAAATCGCACACAGTATGTCAGGGTCAACAAAACTCTTTCCAAGTCACGATCTATTAGCACAGGTACCCCTCAGGGCTGTGTGACCTCTCCAGTTCTGTTCACACTTTATACAAATGATTGTACAAGCAGTAGTCAAAGCAACTTCATTCATATAAGTACTTACAGATGCAACCATTCAAAATGCACGGTACAAACCCGTACCGAAAGCAACTACCCACAAACCACTGCGGCGTACTGCGGTATGTGATTGGCTGGCCAAAATGACCGACAGGGGCACTCATGGTGTATTGGTCGGTAGTGAAAAGATATAATCATTTAATCTCTTTACTGTGCACATTTTAATCTGTTTAGTATTGAATATTTACAGATGCAGCCATTCAAAATGCACGGGCGATACCACATTATTTTCCGGTACGCTGTACGCAGTCTACCGCAAGTTAACGGTAAATACCGCGAGTTACCGGTAAATACCGCTAGCAAAATAATAGTATCCGGAATTACCGCAAGGTGGAGCTAATAAAGCTCAACCTCTCATGTTTGAGCTGTAGCCATCAAAGTCTTTAACGAAGATATTACTAATAGTATTAATAATAAATGACCTTGGACAAGCTGTAAACTCAAAGTATTGCCCTGGTCCACATTATTTTTTTCATTGACCGTCTTTGTAAAAGTAACACCACAGCATTTTGCAATCACGCATTTGTTTCCAATCATGCAAAGTACAGTAATTTTTGAGAATCGATTCACCATGCCTTTCACATGCTCATAAAAGAGATTGATTTAGGAACATAAACATATTACCGTATGCAAACTGTACTGTATACAGTATGTATATGTATATTTAATGTCTTAACTGTGCCCGTTTAAGTATTGAATATTTATATGGAATTTTACCACTGAAGGGAAATCTTAGTGCCTGAGCATAAAAAGAATAGGAGCATACTGCAATGCGTGTGAAGGCCATAAACGATATTAATTTTGGAACATAAACACACAGTACATGGCTGGTCTCGGTACTTTAAAGAAAACATACAAGAAACATGGTTTCATTATGACCAGAATCGGTCTTGAGATATTTTTAACTTGATTTACAGTATTTGAGAGGTATGTCTTGACACCGATACTACGTAAATACTGCTCACGTATATGTTTCTAGGTTTATATTATGCATTTCATACGGTCAAATTACTTTTGAGCAACTGATAAGAAGCGCGAAACGGTATGCCCAGGGCGTTCTAGTTTTCGTTTTGTTTTAATGCAGTGCGGGGACTCTGCTTTAACTATATCGCCGTGGATTGATTAGAGATATCAAGTACATACAAGTCATTTTTTAAATGTTGTAGTTCGTCTTGTAAAAATGTTACGAGTACATCATCTGTCAACAATTACACAGGTTCTGTTTCCATATTGCGGATTTTGGTTACGTAATATTATTTTCTTATTTCACGTTGTGAATATATGATTTGGGCAAACAGAGCCGCAAAGAAGTACATTATGGGTTGTTGTTTTTTTTTGCAGTTTTATCTAGAACAAGCGATGCTTAAACCTTTGCCTGATTCTTGTGAAACTATCCACACGACAGTTTCAGTACCTAGGAGTTCACTTCAGTGATGTCACTGATTGGATGTTTCTAAAAATCCATCCTCTGTAAAACGTCTTCTCTAGTTGTCCTGCATATGTATTCGCTAATGAAGCTGTGTGTTCTGGGCCTGGTTCTCTACATTTCTGTATGAACCAGCTTAGAGGGCTAAAGACAGCTTGTGTTTAAATTGAGTGTAAGGTAATTTATGCTTCTAAAGTCATGGTCAGCATTTATTATTGTACTGTGCTGTAAACTTGTTCTGTGCCTAATTACATTATTTTATAGCTTTATCAAATCTGTACATTGTCTGTCGATAATGTTTCTGTAGTGCTTTTTCAGCCCTCAGCATGTGAGTGCACTGGTGGCGCTGTGGGTTAGTTTCCTGACTCCCATGTCACAGGGTCTGTGATTGAATCCCATGGAACTACTGTACAGTATCACTTTATTTTTTAACAAACATTTCTTTGAAAAAATGAAACGTTTCCCTTGGTCAGAGATTAAATAAAACCTCACTCGCACCAAACAAATTTATATTTCTAAATATCACAACATGATCGAATTTAAGTCTTTTTAATAACAATGAATAGTCACCTATGCGTTACAAAATAAACATTGATATTGATTTGAATCGCGTTTTGATTTAAATCGTAAACGCGTGTTTAAATATATGTGTTTAAAGGCGATATACTGTATAAAAGCACTGATTCTTATGGAATGTGTTCCGCCGGGGATTCAAAAAATTTATTTTTTTTAATCGCGTATCTAAGGGAAATTGCAGTATAACTTTGTTCATGCACAAACAGTGGCATGTTACATTATAATTTGGGTGTCTCCTCTTGCCAGAAAGCTCTAAATTGCATTTTGAGTGCGGTTTTTGACTTTTTCTAAATTGCAACCCATAAATAAAGCTGATACAGTTTAGACTTACTGTATTCTAAACTGTATTACAACAGCACATTGGACAATGCAACGTAAATTGCAAAAATGCGATTGGAATCTGTCCAAGCCCTACTACGAAAATTATTTAAACTGCGACACTTATCATTCATCTTTAAATAAACTTTTTTTTATATAGCGTTTTAAGCGAATAGGTAGATTGCTCATAAACCTAATCGCTTTTTCTACATAAACACAGCGTGATTGCTCTCTGAAAATGCTTTTCCTCTATATTTAGGCTCAGATTTCAACTATAGATCGTATTATTATAAACTTTCTTGGAAAAATGTCTTTTATGTAAACCATGTTTGTTATTAATTCATTTAGGGCTAAAATACGTTCATTGTCTTCCAATCGAGTCGAGTTGACATTGGAAGCTTGCCATGCCCGGACTGTTACACCAACGCATTAGCATGTTAAAGCTATTTCATTGAGGAGCCTAGCTACTAGTTAACACTGTACTTCCTACTTCACTGAAAATACCTGTGAAACCGGTTTAATTCGTCACAGCCAGCACTCCGGCAGAGAGGGGGTTGTACTCGTTAATGTATGATGACATACAAGTGGAAAGATTACAGATTTTAATAATCTTTTTTCTGAACCAGGGAAAATCTGATCATGTTTCTCTATAACAATAATACAATTTACATTTTTTACATTCTGAAAAGTATGAGTTACTTTTACTGTGATAACAAGCGCAAGTATTCATGGAAATCGGTAATCACATAACTTTGAATGTTTTTTGATATTTAGAAAGACCAACAAATTCAATGTAGTGTCGATAATATTTATTGTCAGTAACAATATCAGTAGCAGTTTGAAATTATTCAGTCATTAATAAATGACTTAGCTTCGAACATGTTGTGATATTTAGAAATATAAAAAATGTCAATATAATGCCCATAATACAGTATTTGCTATTTTAGTTTTTCAAAGAAATGTTTATTTGTTAAAAGAAAACTCATAGCAAGTGCTGTATTTGAACAACCAACCACACGCTTATCAGTCAGTCACTTAAGCTATCACGCCACAGATGCAGTGAGGTAGCATCGTGCTGAAACAGCCATACACATATCAATGGAAAGTCTTATACTACTGTTTGTGCAACAGTACATGGATATAGTTATACCGTTATTAATTTATTTAGATACACGAATCCATATTATATTTCCTATTAATCCAATTCTAAAAGTATGCTTCTGTTTAATCCGATAACGAGCATATTCGCAGAAAAGGTTAAAACGATCAACTTTCACAAAGTATATAAATGTACAATAATATGGTCAGAAGGAGCACGTAAAAACCTTTCCGAGATAACCACATGTAAGACTTTGATGCTTAAAATGTTTAGGGAGAAATGGAATACTGGTGTGTATTTTTTCTTTAAACTACCAAGACCAGCCATATACAGTACAGTTTACATACAGTAATATGTTTATGTTCCTAAATTAATCTTTTATGAGCATGTGAAAGGCATGGTAAATTGGAGATTCACAAGACTTACTTTGTATGATTGGAAACAAAGGCGTTATCAGATAAACGAAATGCTGTAGTGTTACTTTTTGTCAATGAAAAAATGAAGTCTTCGTTTACAAAGACGGTTACAAAGATTGTGGACCAGGGTAATACTTTGAGTTTACAGCTTGTCCAAGGTCATTCATTATTAATACTATTAGTGATATCTACGGTAAAGACTTTGATGCATAAAATATTTCTGCATAATTAAAATATTTAAGATAAAGGTAGTAGGTTGTGTACTTTTGTCCAACTGAGCAATCTTGCTTTCATAAAATATACCAACTTTTTAATGTATAATGATTAAAATTCTGTAATACACAGTTTAAATGTAAAAGTCTAAAGAGTATATGACTTAAATTCTTAATTGAATAAAGATTGTCCCTCAGCAGTGATCTGGATTCGCAACCGGGTGTTTTCTGGTGACAGCTCAAATGCTGTACATGAGAGGTTACATTTTTTTAGCTCCACCTGGCGGTTTTACAAGGTGATTCTGGATACTATTAACATAATCTAATTTGCATACGGTACAGCATGGCATGATGCGAAATGACGCGTTATGACGCATTTCATTGCAACATGCCAACCGTGTTGTACCGCAGCATACCCCACTCGTTTTGAATGGCTGCATCTGTAGGTGTACACATAGACAGTAACTGTGGACCGTAGTCTATTCATGTTGAGAGTGTTTGCTCCAAAGTTCAGCAGCCCCTATATTTCCTGCAAAGACTAAGAGTGTTTGGGGTTCGACTGGAAGTAATGCTACTCTTTTACCGTGCTGTAATCGAGAGCATTATCAGATAAGGTATTTCAGTGTGGTTTGGTAATCTATCAGTTCATTTTAAATCGCAAATTACCCGCCTCATCCAGACAGCTTTGAAGGTCATGGGAGTGAAACAGCACCCCTCCCTGCAGACAATCTTTGAAAAATCCATAATCAAACAGGCAGGAATAATTATATCACATCCTTCGCACATCCTGGAAGTAAGTCAAACAGATACAAGCATTCCTTTGTTTCACTATCCATTAATGCTGTCAACGCAAATGTCAATGATAAACACAATTTTGGCTCTTACAACCCACTTGAGTGCAATATGTTTTGTGATGTGTTATAAATGTTGCATGTTGTTATATGTTATACTGTACATGTGCAATAGAAAGATGTGCAATGTTTTTTTTTTAGTTTTTGTAATGGTATAATGTGCAATGTTTTTCTTCTCATTTTTTTGCATTCTATTTAAATGTACAGGAGTGCTGGGTGTCCATAGGAAAAAATTCCCCAGGGGACAATAAAATCTTATCTTATATCACAGTATATTATATATTCAGGTGGGTAGCTGCGTCAGCATGCGTAGGCTGCAAAGGAACAAGTAATAGGTTTATTCCATGCTGAAAAAAAGAAGAAAGAGAACACAACGTTTCGGCCGTGGAGCCTTCTTCAGGTGTCAGAAAAGGTATTAAATTTAAGGCGAAATCCTTTAGGAATGATATTATGTCGACGACATCTGTAAAGGAATAGAAGGTGGTTAGAAAGCCTGGTCTTGGAACAGATAGCTGTGAAGAGACGGAATGCTGGTTTAGTGAGAGAAGAGGGCAAGTGGCCCAGGGAGGAAGAGAAGGTATGACGAAGAGATCTAGAAAGAGATTTGGAGGAAGGCATAGTGGGTCGCAGCAGCTGTAGGTGGTAGTAGTTCAGGTGGGTAGCTGCGTCAGCATGCGTAGGCTGCAAAGGAACAAGTAATAGGTTTATTCCATGCTGAAAAAAAGAAGAAAGAGAACACAACGTTTCGGCCGTGGAGCCTTCTTCAGGTGTCAGGTGACACCTGAAGAAGGCTGCACGGCCGAAACGTTGTGTTCTCTTTCTTCTTTTTTTCAGCATGGAATAAACCTATTACTTGTTCCTATATTATATATTCACTTTACATTCATCATCACTTAAGTTTACTGAGGAGTATCAGATATCAGGAGAACCCCCTCCACACACACACCCATACTCCCCTCCCAGACAGACAAAACAATTAAGATCCAATCTTTTCAAAGGGTGCTATAAACATGCCACAAATAAAATATATAAAAAACATTTTTTGTCCTGATTAGGAGAACAAATTGTCAAGTTTCACTCTATTGTGTAACTATCATGACATTTCCAAAATATGAAACTTCTTGATTTTTGAAGTATTAACTGTCAATACGTTTCTTGGCATCATTAACAATATCAGTTTATGGATATAGATATACAGATGCAACCATTCAAAATGCACGGTAAAACTCCATTCTGCGCAAAATTATCTGCAGAATAGAGCTGAATACTGCAGTATGTGATTGGCTGTCCAAAATGACCAACAGGTGGCACTTGTGGTGCAATGGTTGTTAGTGAAAAGATTGCTTCATTAAATCTCTTTACTGTGCATGTTTAAATCTGCTTAATATTGAATATTAATAGGGAATTTTACAAATAAATAGCTGACCATAAAAATTAGAAGAGCATAATGTCTCTGAACATCATAAATGATATTAATTTAGGAATATAGATATATTATCAAACTGTATATGGCTGGTAGTGGTAGTTTAAATGAAAAATACACAAAAATATTCCACTTTCTTTATAAAGATTTTATGCATCAAAGTCTTTCATTTGGTTACTTACTGTGGTTGTTTAAAAAAAGTGTTTACGTGTTCCTTCTGACTATAGTAATTATACACTTCATAAAAAATTATAATGTTTTAACCCTTTCTATGAATAATTGTGCTTGTTATCACAGTAAAATAGCATTCTTTTTAGAATTTGATTAATAGGGAATATAATATGGAATCACATATCTAAAGAAATTAATAGCGATATTTAAGGATTTATTTATTTTCATATAGCTCAAAGTATTACCGTAGTCCACTTTCTTTGTAAAAATCTGCATCAATTTGACTCATTCACCTGTGATTACTTTTAGAACATTTTGTCTGCCCTTTTCAGCTATAGCTTAAGTTTTTAAGCGGTGCGTTGGTGTAATGGCTTTGGCGTGTGATCGGGGGTTCAAACCCAGCTCCCAGCATGAGCTTTCCTTAACATAAAAATTTCTTTGAAAAACTAAATATTATGTACACTATATTGAATTTTTTGGTATTTCTCAATATCACAACATGTTTGAAGTTAAGTGATTTATTAATAACTGTTTGTATTTTAAAATTGTATTTTGTTCAAGGTATTTGTCACTGTTTTCACAACCTTCAATTTATTAAATGCTTATGTTTGAGACAGGGTGTTCCAGATCTCTGTTTTATTTCTGAAACTCCCTCTGTATTTCCTGTTTTCACACAGATAAGAATAATCTACATAAACAAATCTTTTCAGAGGCAGAAAGATGTTCTGTGCTCAATAGCTCTTTAACCACAGTATGCACTATGTTACATTTTTATGCATCAGTCGAAGCAGTCTGAAGGCTGTCAAAATCATAAAAAATGTTACCGAATAGTATTGGTGAAACTGTTACCCGTCCTGGATTAAATGGTTAGAAAATAGTGGATTTACACTTGTAAAAAATGTTCCAATTTTAATGCAATACGGAAGATATTATTAATAATATATTACCTTGGACAGTCTGTAAGCTGAAGATTTATAGAGGAGACACGTAGAGTCTTTTCTTTTCTTCTTGGAATTAACCTACTACAGTATATAACATTGCAGCCACTTTATGTAATGCAGCTCAGTACTTCTCACAAAGGCTAGGAGTGTTACACTCTGCTGTGTTTGTTATGTAGAATAGACAATTCTGCTTGGGGGATGGGAATGAATTTTCAGTGGCATGCTCTGTTGTCATTGTTGCTCTTTAACATAAGGCAACCAGCAATCAAATGTCCTGTTTGCTCTTAACACTTGTTTTTACGTACTTTTAAAACTTGAACAAAGACATGCCACATGCACTGTATATGCGATGTGGTATAGTTTTAAAGCCACTACACTATAGCTTGTGGGAAATACATTTATTTGTACTGCATCAACATTTAACTCGTTCAGAGCACCCAACATTACAAATTCCGAGCATTTCATTGTCTATTGCAACAGTATCGACAACAATGTAGTTAAAAGGAACATGTCAAAATGTTTTCAAAATAATCACAAGTGAACAAGTTGAGGGATTCGATAATAATAGAGAAATCATAACAATACAATAACATAACATAACAATTGTTTCATGCTAATCATGCAATCCAACTGAATGAAGGACACTTAAATCAACACGAAAAGACTATTTTTTCATCAACAAAAAGTACCGTCACAATCTCTTGTTCAATCTGATTGATTTGTTTCTGCGCAGACTGTTTAACCAGAGGAAAAGAGCGTCTCTTTCTTGGAAAAACTTTGTTTATCCGATCACGTTTTTGTTTCCAGTCATGCAAAGTAAGTTTTGAGAATCTTTGATTCACCATGCCTATAATGTTTTTTGGAGATTGCATGGCAAGGCCCTTTTGCCTCTGCACCCGTCGAAATTTACGGGTTCCACCCCCAGTAAATTTCAAAAGTCACAAAATTACGAAACAGAAGAGCGGCATAACGGTCGGCTCTGGCTTTCCTATCTGTGCCGATGCACTGCACGTACAATCTCTCCTCCTTCTCTTGACTGATGGGCAAAATTTGGATATCTGGGAGAAATGTACGTCGCGTTGGCATCTGTAAATTCTGCTGTGGCAAAGAGCCTTCAAACCACAGGCATTTTAAAGATTTCAATTATTGAAAATGTTCACAGCTTTTATTTAAATATCTAGTACCTGGTTGCATTTTTAGAAACCTTAGTTTGAATAAATCAGAACCCATGTGTAAGCAAGCACATAACACGAGAAGGCATTAGGTTACATTTACATTTCATAAACATAATATTGTATGGCACGATGGGAAACTGATTCTTTCAATTTTAAAGAAAATCAAAAATAAGAAACAACAACATGTGCCTTCCTAAATTAGACATTGCATGACTTTAAAATCCATAAAAAATGGGTTTAGATAGTTAAAAACACTTTTTATGCACGGAAAACATGATTTTTCTTCCGTGCGATCAGCTTAGAGTCTTTTTGTAAGCTGTAAGTTCATTTTACTTTTTTAATAAAACATTTTAAACACTTTAATTTTGTAAACGCAGCACGCATTCGCATTCCATACATAAATAAAATCACGTTTTCTACAGGTGTTAAGCAGATCAGCAGGTTGCTGACAAAACAGCGCACCGCCCACTTACTGTAAAGACTGGTCTACAGCTTCAATTTTTTTGAAAAAAAATTAGAAAAATTTCATCTATACAAATAACACAGACTATTCTCGATTGTTTCTTAGTTCAATATTTTATTTACATCTAAATAAGAAAGTCAGGTGTTAGCATAAACTATTAGTAATCAATAATATTAAAATTCACAATGTAATAATTTATTGCACTTCTTCCACATGTTGTAAAAACATTAATTTACGAGATTTTCTTCAAATATATGTTTAATCTGACTTTCAGAAAAAAAGTAAAATACAAACTTAAACTAACTTAAAGTTAAAAAAATGAAGGTTAAATATAATTTGAAATTAAGACAGGATACACTTTTTTTCTGTGTCTCTTCCTACTCTCTCTCTCACCTATTGAGAATAACCTTTGGCTTTCTCTTGTGCGCGTTTCTATTATCAACATGATTTCTTGCTACCCTACCTTGTTTTTTCTCTGGCTTCGACTTCGTCTTGCGTTTTGGATTTGGATACTCTCGACCTGACTCTTCTGATATCCGACCTAGTTCCCCTACCACGACTACGACTTCTGCCTTTCGCCCTTCGGATTTGGATGCCAAACACTAGCTGCCTACAGTCTCAGCGCCGTATAGGGTCCAACCTGGTACTCTTAAACATCACCTGTGACAATCTTGGCTTCAATAAGCAACAGCTTATTCTTGTTCGCATTACAAGAACATTGCCATCTAGACAGTGTACATTATTAAGCAACAGAAAGAGTGACTGGCTCAACTGAAAGTGTAACCCGTCTGTCTTCACTGTTATAGTGCGGTTTCAACATATGAATAAGCTGCTCTCCGATTACTGGCAATTGTAAAAACAACCCTTCTTCCCTCCTTTGTTTAACTTAAAGAATTCTGCGAAGAAATCCTTAATCACAAAACCATCACTTAATTTATCCAGATACACAGATTCACGCCAGAGCCAACAACAAGCTATAATAGTGGGCTATTTTTATGTTTCACTATGTAAGAAACAAACCGAAAGTAATGCTTTGATCGCGCTTTGAACCATTGGGTGCAGCATGCTACATTACAGTGCTTTCTCATTTACCACTACAAGGACAATAAAAGTTTTTTTTTTAAAGAAATGGATGTCAAAATGTTTCTGAAATGTCCACTTGTGATATTTTAGCTGCTTAGTTACACAATTCCATATTAATATAACTATCAAGTGGTATTAAATAAGTACAACTTTTTTTTTACAATTACAGCAAGTGGTGTTCTTACTACATATTCTAAGTTATAAGGATAAAACATTATAACTTGAATAACATGAAGTACAGTCCATAAACTTTATAATATTAGAACAATCACGTTAAAACCATAACCCACTGTAAATTGCCAAGTTAAAGACTTTGACGCGTATAATATTTACGAAGAGGTTAGAATACTGTTGGGTGCGTTTTCATATATAACTATCACTACCATCTATGGTGCATACATTAGATTACTGTATTACAGTATTACAGATGCAGCCATTCAAAGTGCGCGTTACAGACACGTACCGCAGGTGACGTCGCTCAGTATGACGCAAGATGACGCGGGGCACCACAGTACGTGATTGGTTGACCGACAGGGGCACTCGTGGTCCGTTGGTCTGTCGTAGAAAGACAGTAAACGTCTTTGCTGTGCCCGTTGTAGGTATTGAATTTTACCACTGAAGGGAAATCTTAGTAGCTGAGCATAAAAAGAATAGGAGCATACTGTAACGCGTGTGAAGGTCATAAACGATATTAATTTTGGAACATAAACATACAGTGTATAGCTGGTCTTGGTACTTTAAAGAAAAAAATACACACCAGTATTCCATTTCTCCCTAAACATTTTAAGCTTCGAAGTCTTTAACTAACGCGATACCGGAGTCAACAAGCATACTTTTAGAATTTGATTAAAAGGGAATATAATATGGAATCGCGTATCTAAAGAATTTAATAATGGTATTCGTGTGCTGCGACAGGGCTGTGTAGGGCTGTTTCGCCTGCCTGTTCATGTGAGCTGTCTTGTAGACGTGACTACCAGCTGACAGGTTGTGTTTTCGAATCCAGCTGGTGCTGGTCTTTTCTTTTAAGAAACACTTCTTCGAAAAAATAGAATAGCGATATTATGGACAATCAATTGACTTTTATATTTCAAAATATCGCAACATGATCGATATTTGCGATATTTTGAACATATCTTCCCTTCTGACAGCGGTGCCTGCTTCTATTGTGTGTGTGTGTGCAACAGAGTAAATTTTTAATAGCGTTTTAAGCTAATAGGTAATTAGATTGCTCGTAAACCTAATCGCTTTTTCTACATAAACACAGCATGATTACTCTCTGAAAATGCTTTTCCTTTATTTTTAAAGTAGGCTCAGATTTCAACTATAGATCGTATTATTATAAACTTTCTTGGAAAAATGTATTTTATGTAAACCATGTTTGCTATTAATTCATTTAGGGCTAAAATACGTTCATTGTCTTCCAATCGAGTCGAGTTGACATTGGAAGCCTGCCACACCCGGACTGTTAAACCAACGCATTAGCACGTCAAAGCCCATTGAGGGTATTGAGCCAGTATTGGCTTTAGTATTCCCCCCCTCTCCCCTCAATTCAATTCAATTCAAGGTGTTTTATTTGCATGACAGATGGGTACAAGCAGTGTTGGGTATGTATATTGTAACGCTTACGGCAGACAGGCACTGTGTAACAGCCGGCGCACCAGAGCAGCGCACCGAGGGAGCGTCTGCATTTATAACTTGGTTTTTAAAATTAGTCAAGCAATATGAAGCATCTTCTTTTACTTTTGAGTCCCTTAAATACATTGAACACAGCTTTCTCACCACTTAAGATTGCTCTTGATACCATCCTTACACAAAGCAGAAGGGAGATTTTAGTGCCTGAGCATAAAAAGAATAGGAGCATACTGCAACGCGTGTGAAGTCCATAAACGATATTAATTTTGGAACTTAAACGTTCAGTATATGGCTGGTCTCGGTACTTTAAAGAAAACATACACACCAGTATTCCATTTCTCCCTAAACATTTTAAGCATCGAAGTCTTTAAGTAACGCGATACCGGAGTCAACAAGCATACTTTTAGAATTTGATTAAAAGGGAATATAATATGGAATCGCGTATCTCAAGAAATTAATATGCAATAACTGAGTCAAGGGACTCAGAGGATCCAAGGCTAGACTGAGTATAATAGGCTTCGGGCTTCTATTGTGACATCTACTGTAAATTACAGAAATGTTAAAAGTAAACAAAATAAAGTAACTAAAATGTGGTCTAAAATCACCCCTTTAGACACCCCTTTTACTTCACTGGTGTCAGATATGAAAGGCAATAGTCTCCCGTTCTGTCTGCTGTGTGTTGCAGCAGAGGGACTCCCTGCCGCTGAAAGGGGCAGAGTAACTTGCATGCCCTCTAGTACAGTTTACACATGCACGACTTTAAAAGCTAGCAAGACAGGTTTCGATTCACATTAGCTGGCGAGCCTTGTTAAAAAAACGAATGATAATGTAACATGCCACTGTTCATGAACAAAGTTATACTGAGATTTCCTAAGATACGCGATTAAAAAATAAATAAATAAAAATTTGAATCTCCCGCGGAACACATTCCATAAGAATCAGTGGTTTTACAGTATATATCGCCTTTAAAGGTGGCTTCTCAAAACGCTTTACGGGATAAAAACAACCAGAACAGCAGCAACAACAATATTGTATTTCGTTGCACTTTGAAAACCAAGTAATAACTTAACTATACAGTACGTGCAAACGTTTCGTATGTTGCTGTCGTGAATGTCTGCGTACCCATAAGTATCTTATTTGCCTTGAGTCTGTCTACAGTATCTCTGTCCCACTACCCCCATCTCTCCCTCAATTCAATTCAAGGTGTTTTATTTGCATGACAGATGGGTACAATTCTTGTTGGGAATGTATACTTTGATATTTACACCCGGCGCGGCACCGAGGGAGCGTCTGCATTTATAACTTGGTTTTTAAAATTAGTCACGCAATATGAAGCATCTTCTTTTACTTCTGAGTCCCTTAAATACATTGAACACAGCTTTCTCACCATCCTTACACAAAGCAGAAACTGTCCGATGACTCACAGTACAAGTGGAAAGATTACAGATTTTAATCGTCTTTAATTTTGTCTTTAATTTTGCCTGTGGAGTGTATCTTATTAAGCTCTAAATTGCATTTTGAGCGCGGTTTTTTACTTTTTTTTAATTGCATTTTGGGCGCGGACAGCACATACAAGGGTTAATGAACTGCGCCAAGAAATTTAAAATAGTATTCTTTAGGTGTGAGGGTAGGAGTGGACCGCAGCAGGCATAATCAGCAAACCAGGAAAACAAAGAACAGGACAGGTGAGATGTGTATCCAGAAAGCGAGTGATCAGAAAAAGGAAATGGAAAACGCAGAAAAAGAAAACGCTTTACAGGATAAAAACAATAACAACAGTAGTGGCTGGGCAAACGATTTTTTTTATCGAAATACAAATTGAGATACTGTACTGTATAATGATGTGCATGAACAAAGGTATACTGCAATTTTCCTTAGATACGCGATTAATGCTTCGTAGGAGGAGGCGGTCTTTTCCTCTTGTCTAACAGTTTGTCCACAAACAAAACATTCCTGTTAGACAAAAGGAATTGAAAAAAACCAATTTTGTCAATGAAAACCGGTGTGTGTGTCTCTCCCTGCTGGATGTTCCTCTCACAAACTGCTGAATGAATAAAATAATTTTATTGAAAATGCGTTTGCGATTGTCTGGTATTTAATCTGGTCCCTTTTAACTGTTTTTCGATCTACTGTATTGCTTTGAGATGCCACTTTTAAAGGCGATATGTAAAATAAAGTTTTTTTTATTATTGTTATAGAGAAACATGATCAGATTTTCCCTGGTTCAGAAAAAAGATCTAAAGTGCTACACATAACTTTCTTAATTCGATGTATTTAAAGCAGTGAACTACTGTAGGCGTCACATAACATTCAGAAATACAATCACGTATTTGACAAATAAAAACGATTATAATCTAATCCTTCCACGTTTGATCCCAAAATCCCAAGAAATATAAATCTTGACGGGTAGAAAGCTATGCTGAAAGTTTATTAAGATGCTTAGAAGACAAAGATACTGTATCAATTTATGTTGCATTAGCCTGATTATGATTAAAAAACACATATAATTAAACACGCGTTTGCGATTTAAATCAGAACACGATTTAAATCAATATCGATTCCATATTATATTAGCAGAAAAGCTTAAAACTACCACTTTTTCACACGCTATTTCACATGCTAGTTAAATACTTCGATGCTTAAAATCGTTAGGGAGAAATGGAATACCGGTGTGTATTTTTCCTTTAAAGTGCCGAATCCTGGAATCTGACTGGCTGACACCCCTCTGAAGTGGTTCCATAAAATCTGGTATACGGAAAAGAAAGCGTTGATAAATACAAGTGTCTTTTAATACACTCTTTGCTGTGCTCTTGAGGCATGACTTTTTGCATGACTCCAAGGCATGACTTTTTTATGTATAAACATCAGTATTTACTGCTATTAATTACTGTACGATTTATAGTTGAAATCTGAGCCTAGATATAAAGTTAGATATAAAGTTAAAATCTTGACAAAGCAATGTAGGAAATACAGAGAAAATAAATTCTTTCTGACATCTAAAATCAGTTTCGATCAAGGTCTCTAAAACGAACAAGAAAAAGAAGATTTTCGGAGGGCAATTACGCTGTGTTTATATAGAATAAGTGATTTATGAGCAATCTAATTTCTTGTTCGTTTAAAACAGTGAAATGTCAGCTGTAAAAGATCGCACCAGAAACAGCACTCACTCTGCCTGTCATAGACGTTCAGGAAAGGCTGAATGAAGTCATGTCAAGTACAATAATTCGGAGAACAATAATACCAGTTGTAGGACAGTATATAAGGAGGATAAGGATTTTGAAGTTGACTCGAAATCTGATAGGTAACCAGTGCAAGGACTTGAAAACAGGTGTAATGCATCCCTGATAGGATTCTTGCTGTCATATTCTGAACATATTGAAGATTGCTCAGTGTGGATTTAATTTCCCCAGTGAACAGGATGTGCATTTATTAATTCTAGAAAAAAAGCCTTTCTTGATTTCTCTAGTTCTTAGTTTCTCTAGTTCCCTTTAAAATAAACTATTATTCCACAATGCAGAGTATTACATGGCCAGTATTTACACATGATATTTGTGATTTAAAGAAATTAACACAAGCAGCTTTTGGAGATTTAAGTGTTGGCTGAGTTATTGCAGGATAAAAGACTAGAGATGTTGGCAAGAAGAAGATAGTTTGGGGAAAGCTGAGGAATACACTTATAACAAGAACACTTCCTAATGGGGTTAGGCATACTTTTGATGAAGATGATGAAGTTAACAGACTATATGTTTACATAGATACTGAAATAAGGATTGTATTTTAGATTATGTGTAGTTGCTGGCATTGAACTGTGTGTTGGATGCACATGAATTGAAGGAATGGGCAAACATAGCTGATGCGGATCCACAGAGCCAGCATATTAAGATGTTTATAATTAGAGGCAATTTGTTTAAATAACTAGGTATGGATACTGATGTGCAAGAGAGGTGGAAAGGCTGTTTCCTTAAGCCAGCAGTAAAAAATATTTTATTCTCAGTGAGATGCTGCCATTTCATAGTGGGTTTCTAACACTGTGTATAGTTCCATCCACACAGTGCCTTTACTTCCATTTCTAATCTCTTTATCCAGTACAGAGGATTTGGAGCCTATCCCAGTAAGCAACGGACACAAGGCAGAATACACCCTGGACATAGCGCCAGTCCATCACAGGACAGACAGACACAAACACACACAGACCAGGGCCAGGTTTCCCATAAACTAATTAACTTACCAGTATGTTTTGGAGTGCGAGAGGGAGTCATATCACACATATGGAGAAAAACCATGTAACCCAGAGAGAACATGTAAACCCCACACACACAGGATGGCAGGAATTGAACCTAGGACCCCAGTGCTGCAAGATAGCAATGCTAACCACTTTGCCACCATTATAAATGGATGGATATCTTAGTTATCTTTCTAGTTCACAGGTTTGCATGCATAATTTAATTTTGAAAGCCACTGAGACATCAGGTACTACTGTTGTATTTATGAAAAAGAAACAAAACAAAAAACATACTAACAACTGTGCCATCCTACGCCTTAGCTAATACATTTTATTATTCATAAACAGTTAACATTGTTAGCAAAATATTTTGAATTATATTTAACCCTATTTTTTCTTTAGTTTTGTATTTAACTTATTATATGATAGTCAGACTTAATGTATATTTGAACAATGAAAATATATTTTTACAAGATTTTACATTAAGCACTTAAAATTAATATGGTTAATAATAGTAAACTGTAACATGCTGTAACAAGATCGGTTAAACAGCGAAGAAAATGCTTTCAGAGAAAATGTTTCAGGTGTGAAGAACATAGATCTCCAATGCAATTTCAACCAAACCTGTTCCCACACACCCCGCCCCCACTACCATTAGAATATACACAAAGCACTCAAATCTTTCGAGCTAATGATCAGGTGACCCGAGAGAGAGCGAGAGAAACACCAAGGGGTATCACCAAGGGTATTAATAATACGATCTATAGTTGAAATCTGAGCCTAAATAAAAAGAAAAAGCAAGTGATTAGGTTTATGAGCAATCTAATTACTTATTCGTTTAAAACGCTATATAAAATAAAGTTTATTATTAATTTGCTGCACAGAGCGGTGAATATTGTTATGCATAAGACAAAGATAACGATCCTGATCAGTTTAGAAATCTGTGTACGCTGTAAGGTTTTTACTTCTTAAACTTTTAAAGTACACGTTTTGAATAGAAAGAAATCCTCTTCCTGTTACAGTATGTATAGCAAACTAGCACGTCTTTTTTCTCCAATCAGAGGGGTGTCAGATGGTGTCAGCCAATCACCATTCTGCGTTGGGTAGCAACGGGTGACTGTTCTCAGGCGGAAGATGTAAACAGCTTAATGTTCGTGTTAAATAATTTTTTAAAATTCAATTAAACGGGCACAATTAAGACATTAAATATACATATACATACTGTATACAGTACAGTTTGCATACGGTAATATGTTACGCGATTAAAAAATAAATAAATAAAACTGGAAGGTTCAGCACCAGCTGGATTCGAGCACACACCCTGCCCGTTGGCAGGCACGCACCTAGACCAGTTGGCTACAGTCAGCTCGCATGAGCAGGCAGGCGAAACAGCCCTACACAGCCCTGCCGCAGTACATGGATATAATCATACCGTTATTAAATTCTTGAGATACGCGATTCCATATTATATTCCCTTTTAATCAAATTCTAAAAGTATGCTTGTTGACTCCGGTATCACGTTAGTTAAAGACTTCGAAGCTTTCAATGTTTAGGGAGAAATGGAATACCGGTGTGTATTTTTCCTTGTGATATTTTAAGCTCTAGTTGAATGATAGGTGTCGCATTTTAAATCATTTTCGTAGTTAGAAATTATGAAACGCCCTGTTAAAAGCAAGGAAGTTTTTATGCCCGTTGAAGTAAAACAAAATGCCTGACAAAGTATGGCTTGGACAGATTCCAAGTGCTTGTACAAATGTGCTAAAGAAATTATACTTTGAGTATACAGCTTGTCCAAAGTCATCCATTATTAATACTATTAGTAATATCTCCGGTAAAGGCTTTGATGCATAAATATTTCTGATAAAGGTAGGTTGTGTACTTTTGTCCAACTGAGCAATCTTGCTTTCATAAAATATACCAACATTTTAATGACTGAAGATTAACATGCTGTAATACACTGTTCAAAATTAAAGGCTCAAATGCTGTACATGAGAGGTTAAGCTCCCCCTGGCGGTTTTACAAGGTGACGCCGGATAGTTTCCGGCAGAGCGTCAAATGACGCGCGATTAACACGTCACACTGCGTGACACTGCGAGATGCCGCGCCACGCCCACCGGGGTATGCCGCAAAATAACGCACGCATTTTGAATGGCTGCATCTGTACATTACAGTACTTCAGGTGGGTAGCTGCGTCAGCATGCGTAGACTGCAAAGGAACAAGTAACAGGTTTATTCCATGCTGAAAAGAGAAGAAAGAAAACACAACATTTTGGCTGTGGAGCCTTCTTTGGGTGTGATAAAGACAGAGCAGACAGCAAAGATTAAATAGCATAGGAGAACAAAAGTTGGGAGAGTGGAGGAGGCAGGATCAGGGTAGAGGCAGAGACGCCACCCAGGTGGTGCGAATTGGGGAGAGGTGAATAGAGGGGTGAAGTCCAAACCTGCAGGTGAATAGACAAGATTACACTAAAACAAATCTGTCGTTGAGAGAAGGGGGAAGGCGTGAACCTAGTTTCAGGATTATTTTTGTTTCTGATGTCTTTCTGCTATGGGAGTTAAGAAAACCTTCTTTGAGAACACAGACAGAGAGATCAGTGTGCTCATAGTCGTCTGAGGTGAAATGAGAAACTATGGGCTTCGAGAAATCTTCAATCTTTAAAGCCCTAACGTTCTCTGAAGCGGTCTCCGAGTCTCCTTCCTGTTTTCCCAACATAGATAGCTGGGCATTTCCCGCAAGAGATACAGTAAATGAGGTTGCTGGAGGTACAATAGGTCACCTGTGTGATCCGGAATTGTCCTGAGGGGCTTTAATTTAGTGTGGTGTTAGATATGTACTTGCAGGTGATGCAGCGAGCTCTGTTTCAGGGAAGAGTACCTGGTGTGGATCATTGTTGAGGGTGGTCAAGAGAGCTGTGAACAAGAAGGTTATGGAGATTAGGTGGTCAGCATTATGACATGGTGGGGCGGTCAGAAAAGAGGGCCCTGGTGGAGGGATCAGCCTATAGGATGGAAATGTTGTCATTAATGGTCCTGGGGATAGAAAGTATATTAGGGTGGAAGGGAAGCACCAAAGGAATGCGGTTGTTAGGCCAGGGGTTCCTGATCAAATTAAAGGTCTAATTAAATTTAATTAAAGGTCTGGGGGCTGTTTTTGGCTCAGATGAGGGCCCTGTCAATAACATGGGTGGGGTATCCTCTGTTGATTAAAAAGGAGTGTACTTTGAGTGCTTGATTCTTGGAATCCATGTCATCACTGTCCCCATAGTCGAAGGAACTGTGAAAAAGGGAGAGAGTTTTAAGTGTGTTTAGGGTGAAATGAGCTGTACAGGAGATAGCTGTGTGAATCCATGGGTTTGTAATAGACTGAAGTACACAGTCGGGGATGGTTAATGGATAGATTTATGTCTAGAAACGGAAGAGTAGTGGAAGATATGTTAACTGGATATTTGAGGGATGGGTGGAAGTTGGTGAAGTGATGCAGGAAGTGCTCTAACTTGTCATTAGAACCATATAACCACCTCCTCTTCCATTAGAGATGTCATCGTTATAATATAATTCCTAAAGGATTTCGCCTAAAATTTAATACTTTTTCCTTTGACTCTGACACCACCCAGAGTAACACTCAGAGGCTTCTACAACAATTTTCCCAGAAACTAATGCTTTCTACCATTTTCTCCCTCTAACAACAGATTACCCTTTCTGACAACAACGTCAAAGAAGCTAAGGAATTTTTACGGCTAACAGCTCCACGTCATCTTCCCTTTATAACTAACCTCATCAGATCCCTCCTCTCAAAACTCTACCAGTTCCTCACTTCAGAGGACAAAAAACTCAATTGTCTTCTACAGTAAAAAAACATCAACACCCCTACTACCTCCACCAGTCCTAACCTTGTTATTACTATACCCTCTGATCTCTCCCTTTTACAGGACAAGCGATCTCTTCTTGGCAAAGGCCTCAGTTTTGTACCAGTCCCCAGGAAGCTGGACATCCCCCAAACCCAAGTCAACCTCAATCGCTTTTACTGCAGGATTCGTCTCAGAATCCATTAATTGATGCCATTAACAATATTAATCCCAAGTAGAACTGTTGGACTCACCCCCTCTGGCCATGTTGCATATATTCATATATGGAAGTTTACAGGACTACTTCGACTTCAGAGTATGTTTGGTGATATATTATGTCACTTTGACTAAAATCATCAACAAACTAGATAAATTATTAGAAGTGATAGTTTAATGATTAAGGAACTTGAACACAAAACAAAAAAACACTGTTATTACACTCTATTCTTTGCCTGATCTAGTGATCTGGCTTCCATTACCAAGATATAGCTCCTTATTTTTCGGTGTGATAGGGTCACTCCCCCTAAAACGGTCCAGGAGAACTGAACTGGTCTCATTCATTAGTTCTCTGTGTGTACTGTGTTGTGCCATTGAAAGCAGCTGAGTTGAAAGGGTTCAAATGTAGGATGCAATCTGTGTGAAGTTTGCATGTTCTTCCTTTGTTCGCATGGGTTTCCTCTGGGTACTCCGATTTCCTCTCATAGACATGTCCAAAGACATATTGTTTCCAAAATTGTTTTTTTTCTGGGAAAATCAAATTTGTTGTGTGTGTGTATAAATTATTATAAGACCTTGTAAAACTTGTAAAAAGTAACATTTATTCATAGTACATTCTTTTTTTGATCTTAAGTAAAAAGTTTATTTTAGGTCAGTGGATGTCAGAGTTTCTCGGGCCTCCATCCTCACTGTCTTCTGTTACTTCCTACTTTGTCTAAATATAAAATTAGAGTGACTTTGTGGTTTAGTCCCAAGCAAAATAAATAAATGAGAAGTTTTTAACATAACACACAATGCTGCTTTTGACTTACTTGTGCCTTCTAAAAAATAAATAATAACAAACTTGTATATTATATAGCACCTTTGAAAGTGGCTTCTCAAAGTGCTTTTTCAGTAAGAAAAAGTTCAAGTAAGGAGCTTTGTCAGCATGTGTAGGCTGCAAAGGAACAGGTAAATGTTCATTCTATTCTGAAATGAAAAGAAACACAATGTTTTGGCTGTGGAGCTTTCTTCGGGTGTGTGAGGGGGTTTGAAAGTCTAGTCTTGGAACAGGCCCCTGTGAAGAGACACAATGCTTGTTTGGTGAGAGAGGGGGGGCAAGGAGACCAGAGGGGAGGAGAGGAAAAGTTTATGAGGTGGAATACCCTACCATAACCACACAGAGCTCTTTACTTTTTAAACCCAAATCGCCAGCAGTCATATCACCCTATAGCTCACAACTGGCAGCCCACAGAAGCTAAGTAGGTGTGAGCCTGGTCAATACCTGAATGGGAGACCTCCTGGGAAAAACTAAGGTTGCTGCTGGAAGAGATGGGGCCAGCAGGGGGTGCTCACCTTGCGGTCTATGTGGGTCTTAACGCCCCAGTATGGTGATGGGGACACTATAATATAAAAAGGCGCCATCCTTCGGATGAGACGTAAAACGTAGGTCCTGACTGTCTGTGGTCATTAAAAACCCCAGGGTGTTTCTTGAAAAGAGTAGGGGTGTAACACTGCCATTCTCACAAAATTTCACATTGGCCATTACCAATCATGGCCTCCTACTAAACCCCATCTATGAATTGGCAGAATTATCCCACTAATGGCTGATGTATGGTGAGCATTCTGGTGAACTATGGCTGCCATCACATCATCCAGGTGCATGCTGTACATTGGTGGTGGAGAGGAGTCCTCATTACCTGTAAAGCGCTTTGAGTGGAGTTTCCAGAAAAGCACTATATAAGTGTAAGCGATTAATAAAATCAGACATAGGTCAAGTTATCAAGTGAATGAACCCCAAATCAACTTCAGCAAGTAAACTTAAACCAATACAGATACTCAATTGTTTTGTTTGTAGTTAAGCTGTTTCTTTCTTATTTCATATTATCTGTCCTAAATGAATTCCCTTTTAGTTTACAGTATATATAAAATCCTGCTACAGTAATTAAACGTGATTTATTTCCTCTGTCCAAGCTTCATGTGAAAAATGTTTATTTCTGAGAAGGCAAAAAAAAGGATTGCAGAAATATTCATGCAAAAATTAATCCTCAGTACTCAGGAAGGGTAACAACAAAAAGTTATAGACACTCAGCCACTCCTAAATTTTGGGATGATCACCTTGTAAATAGTTAAATGATCAGTGAGAAAAGTGAAGTTATGGTGCATGCTCACATAGATTCATCATGTTACTTACAAAATGCGCTGTTGATATAATTGTGAGGATAGTTGGGAGAACTGAAAGTAGAATTTGGTTCCCATAGTTCAAAAGGTCCACCACAGTCAGCTGGTGACAGGGAAAAAATATCTCATCAAGCATGTTGATATCAGGACATTCTTAGATACTGCATTGATAATTTACAATTATTACAGAAGAATGATGTGGCACATTAAGTCAATACTACTTTTATAATAGGTAAACATTTCTGAAGACAAATGAAGTCTTTAGCTTTAGGTTCCTCATTATAAGATAGTTAATGTATGATTGTTGACCATTAAGATTGGTTTTGTTAATATTTTATTGAAATTGAACAAATGACTAGAAACATGAACACAACAGTCTGAAAATGTGACATACTGGGTTGGGATGGAGAGGTAGCAAGTGGCATGACTGGTGTCGGTTCTGGGTGGACTCCATTGATACATGGACCAATTGTCAGCCCGATGTCATCCAAGGCTATGTCATTCCAAAGGCCAGACATCTTCTGGGCTTCAAACACAACCTAAGAAGAGTTGTAAAAGCAGGACTACATGCTCAATGCCCTCCAGAGAGTGGGGCTTTTGTAGACTGACATTTCCTGGTTGTCAGTTTTTCACTTTTATCGTGTCATTTTTTCCCAGCACATACCATTTTAGGTGTCAGAGGTGAAGAATAAAATGCCTTTTTAAAATTAAGATTCGGCTTAACTTTACCCATGATAGTTATGGGGCGCAAGTTTGACAGAAAACCAATCAATAAAACTTGGAATGTTGTACCAACAAAAACAAACAAAAATGTATTGATCCTACCTGTATTGTGGATTGGTTTGACACAAACATCTGTAGATAGGAAGGTACTAACCATCAAATCAGTAGTGTCATTAAGCGTAACCTGTCCATAGTTCCAATTATCCCCGTAGTTTCCTTCTTTCTCAAAAATAGTTTTCAGCGTATCCTGTGTCTTAGAGGTGTAAACTCTAAGCCGGAAGACATATTTGCCATACATGTGATACCTAGAAGAGTAAAAAAATATTTATTTCATACTGCTGTATGTAACAGGGTGCCTGGACAGTAACTATACCTCTTAATATTTCTTAATTTAAGAAAAGACCATATGCATTATTGCTAGTCTCCCTGGGGCCCTACAGCCATCTCTTATCTTATCAGCTGAGGCTGCCACAATGGTCAGAGGCCAGATGGCGTGCATATTTTTAATAACATCTATAAAGGACCTTACTATTGATTGTAGCTCCGTGAAGTTGCCCCCCCTACAGACAGCACAAACGATGAAACCCACCTCATTCGTTAGTGCTATGTTTGTGCCAGTTTGTGGAGTTGAAAGTAGCTTTTGTGCTGCTTTCGTTTTCGAGATATAGCGCCTTGTTTTTTTGGGGTCGTGATGTCACTCAGCCCCCCTACAACGTCCTAGGTGAAGCGGACTGGTCTCAATCTTTACGGCTGCATTTTGAAGTTGCGCTATGAACTACTTGGGTCAACTTAGAGCATGGTGCCCCCTTTAAAAAATCCTGGTTCTGTTTCACATTTATGATTTTTTCACATGAGAAATACAGTGGTGTGAAAAAGTGTTTGCCCCCTTCCTGATTTCTTATTTTTTTGCATGTTTGTCACACTGAAATGTTTCAGATCATCAAACAAATTGAAATATTAGACAAAGATAACACAAGTAAACACAAAATGCAGTTTTTAAATGGAGGTTTTTATTATTAAGGGGAAAAAAAAATCCAAACCTACATGGCCCTGTGTGAAAAAGTGATTGCCCCCTAAACCTAATAACTGGTTGGGTCACCCTTAGCAGCAACAACTGCAATCAAGCGTTTGCGATAACTGGCAATGAGTCTTTTACAGCGCTGTGGAGGAATTTTGGCCCACTCATCTTTGCAGAATTGTTGTAATTCAGCCACATTGGAGGGTTTTCGAGCCTTAACCGCTTTTTTAAGGTCATGCCACAACATCTCAATTGGATTCAGGTCAGGACTTTGACTAGGCCACTCCAAAGTCTTCATTTTGTTTTTCTTAAGCCATTCAGAGGTGGACTTGCTGGTGTGTTTTGGATCATTGTCCTGCTGCAGAACCCAAGTGCGCTTCAGCTTGAGGTCACGAACAGATGGCCAGACATTCTCCTTCAGGATTTTTTAGTAGACAGCAGAATTCATGGTTCCATTTACCACAGCAAGTCTTCCAGGTCCTGAAGCAGCAAAACAGCCCCAGACCATCACACTACCACCACCATATTTTACTGTTGGTATGATGTTCCTTTTCTGAAATGCTGTGTTACTTTTACGCCAGATGTAATGGGACACACACCTTCCAAAAAGTTCAACTTTTGTCTCGTCAGTCGACAGAGTATTTTCCCAAAAGTCTTGGGGATCATCAAGATGTTTTCTGGCAAAACTGAGACGAGCCTTTATGTTCTTTTTGCTCAGCAGTGGTTTTCGTCTTGGAACTCTGCCATGCAGGCCATTTTTGCCCAGTCTCTTTCTTATGGTGAAGTCATGAACACTGACCTTAACTGAGGCAAGTGAAGCCTGCAGTTCTTTGGATGTTGTTGTGGGGTTTTTTGTGACCTCTTGGATAAGTCGTCGCTGCGCTCTTGGGGTAATTTTGGTCGGCCGGCCACTCCTGGGAAGGTTCACCACTGTTCCATGTTTTCGCGATTTGTGGATAATGGCTCTCACTGTGGTTCGCTGGAGTCCCAAAGCTTTAGAAATGGCTTTATAACCTTTTCCAGACTGATAAATCTCAATTACTCTGTTTCTCATTTGTTCCTGAATTTCTTTGGATCGCGACATGATGTCTAGCTTTTGAGGATCTTTTGGTCTACTTCACTTTGTCAGGCAGGTCCTATTTAAGTGATTTCTTGATTGAGAACAGGTGTGGCAGTAATCAGGCCTGGGTGTGGCTAGAGAAATATAACTCAGCTTTCCAAAGATGTGATAAACCACAGTTGATTTATGTTTTAACAGGGGGGGCAATCACTTTTTCACACAGGGCCATGTAGGTTTGGATTTTTTTTTCCCTTAATAATAAAAACCTTCATTTAAAAACTGCATTTAGTGTTTACTTGTGTTATCTTTGTCTAATATTTCAATTTGTTTGATGATCTGAAACATTTCAGTGTGACAAACATGCAAAAAAATAAGAAATTAGGAAGGGGGCAAACACTTTTTCACCCACTGTATATAAAAAACAATGGTCATGTGATACAGGAAGTTGCTAATCCTAACTTTTAATAACTTTTTTTAAAATACGTGTCTCAAAAGATGGGTTGAATCTTTAAACAGTCCTTGATTTACATATTAATTTACAAACGACACAATGAGAAACCGATTACTTCTTCAAATTTTTAAAAAGGACGCAGCTACGAAATACTGAGATGTGCTAGTTAAAGCCTCTTTGTAAGAACATGCAATTGCTTGTTAATGTTCGCCTATTAAGGCTACACCTGCAACTCGTCTGATTAAGGTATGATATTGGTGACAATTAAAATTTTCCTGTTCACACAAACGCACAGAAGATACTGGTATCAAAAGCAAAATCAACTGCCGCCCCCAACCCAGGCACAAAATTGAGAAACAAAATTGCAGATTTGTTTCTCTCGCACCAGTAACAGAGTGCTTGAACTCGGCAGACGGGGTCACTGTACAGATGCAGCCATTCAAAATGCACAGTAAAAACCCATACGACGGGCAACTACGTGTGCGCCACTGCGCCGTGTAAATGTAATTGGATGGCCAAAATTACCGACATTTTAATCCGCTTAGTACTGAATATTTATATGGAATTTTACCACTAAAGGGAATTTTTAGTAGTTGAGCATAAAAAGAAGAGGAGCATATTGCATAAACGATATTAATTTAGGAACATAAACATATTATGTAATCTGTATATTGCTGGTATTGGTATTTTAAAGATAAAATACACACTAGTATTCCATTTCTCTCTAAACATTTTAAGCATTAAAGTCTTACATGTGGTTATTTCGGAAACGTTTTTACGTGCTCCTTCTGACCATATAACTGTACCTTTATATACTTTGTGAAAAGTGATCATTTTAACCTTTTCTGCGATCCAGCTATCACCATGAGTTTTCTTTTAACAAACATTTCTTTGAAAAACTAAAACAGCAATAGCAAAATAGCAATATTATGAAGACTCTATTGACTTTTTTATATTTCTAAATATCACAACAATCTAAGGCATTTATTAATAACAATGAATAGTTTCAAACTGCTACTGATATCATTATCATCAATATGTGAAAAAAGTGAATCCTGTTTTTTTATGGTCTGTAGCTCAAATCCTGCTTAACTAAAAATTAGACACAAGAAGAGTATTATTGGACAATGTTGTGAGGCTAAAGAAATCAATAACGATATAAATTCAAAGATCTAAATATATTTAACGCATACGCCTGGCATTAGAGGGTGTGTCTGCTCACCTGCACGGTGACGTCACCGTCTTTCCCTCTGAATAGCTACAGTAGCAGGAACCTGTACTGTGTGGATCCCTTTAGATCTCCCTTCAGATTTAAAAGGTTATTAATAATATCTTCAGTGTCACATTAACATTGGAATGTTTTTCCAAGTGTAAAAAGAGGCAATACGCAATGTGTCTCCTTCATACATTTTCAGTTTACAGACCATACAAGATCATTTTTTATGAATAATGTCTTCCGTATCGCATTAAAATTGGAACGCTTTTCACAGATGTAAATCCACCTATTTTCTAAACGCTTTATCCAGGACAGGTAACAGTTTCATAACTCACCCTTCCCCCTGCCTGTCTGACTTTTTTTTAACCCTTCTGTGCCCGGATTGCAGCGGGTAAGATATTTTTCCAAGAAATATCTGATGACGAAGAAGAAAAATCACCCATTTTTCATGCACAAAAAGTGGTTATTAACTATCGAAACCTGTTTTTATTGCTTTTAAAGTCATGCAATTTCTAAGTTAAGCAGGAACACATCATTACATCTCATTTTTTTTAAATTAAAAAATTCGATTGCCCAGCCTTATAGGGCGTTTAAAATATTGTGGCATTATTATATAGGATGGACCAAGTGACTCAGGCACACTTTATGATGTGTTCCTGCTTAGACATTGCACGACTTTAAAAGCTATAAAAACAGGTTTCGATAGTTAATAACCACTTTTTGCGATTTAAAACAAAATGGGGGTAACAGGGACTCTCTCTCTCTTATTATCAACACTAGTCCAATTGTGGCTCTTTTGGTTTTATGGAGGGCTTCCCAGATACTGTCGTTGGGCATTCAGGTAGATTGCCAGGCGAAATAAAAACAGGTTTCGATAGTTAATAACCATTTTTTATTTGCAAAACACAAGTGAGTTTTCTTCCTCCTGATCAGCTTAGAAATCTGTGTACGCTGTAATGTTTTTACTTCTTAATTAAATACACGTTTTGAATAGAAAAAATCATATTCTGTTGTCTTCCTGGTATGTAGAACAGATCAGCAGGTCTTTTTTCCCCAATCAGTGGGGTGTCAGATGGTGTAAGCCAATCACCAATCTGAAGCCGTGCCATAATCTCTAGTATACGCACGCCCCAGAATTTTGACTTTTTACTGTGTGATAAAGAAATTTTAAAAACTACTTCTCAGCATAGATAAAAAAGCTTGGATTCTCATGTATCTGATACACGTATCTTTTTCTGCAGTCTTTGTTGCGCTCTTGAGGATCCTTGTGATATTTTGAGCTCTCGTTGAATAATAACTGTCGCATAGTTTAAATCATTTTCATTCTTAGAAATTATGAAACGCTCAGTTAAAAGCAAGGGAGATTATGTCTGTTATAGTGGACATAAAAACAAGAGTTTGCTGCAGCGTTATTGGAAACCCAATTTTAACAACAAATCGCTGGCATTATATCCCAGAAGACACAGACCAGCGCCAGTGGGAGCACGCCCAGAGCGTAAAAGAAAATGCCTGACGAACTAGGGATTGGACAGTTTCCAAGTGCTTGTACAATCGATGGAAATGTTCAAATAAATGTGCTAAAGAAATAAACAAAAAAAATCATTTATTCCTTTATCATATTGGCTAGCTAATGTCCTCTCTTTGCTAGTTACTTGTGGCTGTGTTTCTGCGTTGCGTAGCAACGAGGGACTATATTCTCAGGCGGAGGAACGTAAACAGCTTAATTTTCATGATAAATACATTTTTAAAATTAAAATTCATTCTATACAGCAATCGCATATTTGGGGACCGTTTCATAAAACTTTGATGCTTAAAATGTTTAGGGAGAAATGGAAGACTGGTGTGCATTTTTTCTTTAAACTACCAAGACCAGCCATGTACAGTACAGTTTACATACAGTAATATGTTTATGTTCCTAAATTAATATTGTTTATGACCTTTAGATGCGTTATGCTCCTCTTCTTTTTATGCTCAGCTACTAAAATTTCCCTTTAGTTGTAAAATATAAATATTCCATATAAATATTCAATACTAAGTGGATTAAAACGTGCACAGTAAAGACATTAAATGATTAAATCTTTCCACGACCGACCAACGCACCACGAGTGCCCCTGTTGGTCATTTTGGCCAGCCAATCACATACCGCTGTATGACTAGTTATGACGTAGGGAAATGCCCACGGTACGGGTTTGTACCGCGCACTTTGAATGGCTGCATCTGTAGTTATCTTAGACTTGCAGGTATATTTATTTACTTTTACGTAGAAAACAAGGCAAAAGAAATCTCTTAAAATGTTAATGCACTACTTGGTATAGGGAGACAAGGCACTATATCCCCTTTGGTTAGTGTCCATGGGTAAGGTCTTCCTTTTATTTTTATTTTTTTATTTTTCATATCTTTAGAGCTTTCAAAAGCTATAGAACATAGCATAAATATGGAAGAAAAACAGAAACAATGAAGGAGAAACAGTGAAGAAGACACACAGAGAAGAAGAAACTTCATCATCCTCCTAATTCTTTAAGCTTGAGCCATGCAAGAGGAGCTTGTTTGAACAAGATTTCAATCTGAACCTATTTTAGAAATTTTGTTGTCTTATTTATTTTAGGCAATTCCCTGTATTGTGAAATTCTCAGACTAAAAAAATTCTGTCCTGCTCTGGTGGTAAAATTTCTAAATGGAAATGGAAATTGTTTCCCATTAACCTTTGGGCATCCCTAATAAAGGAAGATACATTTTGTTTTGAGTCATATTCCTTTTTAAGGACACAAGCTTTGTTTATCTTTTTGGTCTGTAAACGTGTTGTATAATGTTTTCTGGCATCTAGCTGTGTTTCTGAGTCTGTAGATTGTAGGCCTCTGTAAAGCATAACGTTGTATATACAGATGCAGCCATTCAAAATGCGCGGGCGATACCACATTATTTTGCGGTACGCTGTACGCAGTCTACCACAAGCTACTGGTAAATACCGCGAGTTACCGTAAATTCTCCTATAATACGACAAGCAAAATAATAGTATCCGGAATTTCCGCAAGGTGGAGCTAATAAAGCTCAACCTCTCATGTTTGAGCTGTGGCCATCAAAGTCTTTAACGAAGATATTACTAATAGTATTAATAATGAATGACCTTGGACAAGCTGTAAGTGTAAACTCAAAGTATTGCCCTGGTCAACATTCTTTTTTTCATTGACCGTCTTTGTAAAAGTAACACCACAGCATTTCGCAATCACGCATTTGTTTCCAATCATGCAAAGTACAGTGATTCACCATGCCTTTCACATGCTCATAAAAGAGATTGATTTAGGAACATAAACATATTACCGTATGCAAACTGTACTGTATACAGTATGTATATGTATATTTAATGTCTTAACTGTGCCCGTTTAAGTATTGAATATTCATATCTAATTTTACCACTGAAGGGAAATCTTAGTAGCTGAGCATAAAAAGAATAGGAGCATACTGCAACGCGTGTGAAGGCCATAAACGATATTAATTTTGGAACATAAACATACAGTATATGGCTGGTCTCGGTACTTTAAAGAAAACATACACGAAACATGGTTTCATTATGACCAGAATCGGTCTTGAGATATTTTTAACTTGATTTACAGTATTTGAGAGGTATGTCTTAACACCGATACTACAGTGCTTAAGTACTGCTCACGTATATGTTTCTAGGTTTATATTATGCATTTCATACGGTCAAATTACTTTTGAGCAACTAATAAGAAGCGCGAAACGGTATGCGTTTTACTTTCGTTTTGTGCTGGGACCCGTGGATTGATTAGAGATATCAAGTACATACAAGTCATTTTTTAAATGTTGTAGTTCGTCTTGAAAAAATGTTACGAGTACATCATCTATCAACAATTACACAGGTTCTGTTTCCATATTGCGGATTTTGGTTACGTAATATTATTTTCTAGATTTCACGTTGTGAATATATGATTTGGGCAAACAGAGCCGCAAAGAAGTACATTATGGGTTGTTGTTTTTTTTTTTGCAGTTTTATCTAGAACAAGCGATGCTTAAACCTTTGTCTGATTCTTGTGAAACTATCCACACGACAGTTACAGTACCTAGGAGTTGACTTCAGTGATGTCACTGATGGGATGTTTCTAAAAATCCATCCTCTGTAAAACGTCTTCTCTAGTTGTCCTGCATATGTATTCGCTAATGAAGCTGTGTGTTCTGAGCCTGGATCTCTACATTTCTGTATGAACCAGCTTAGAGGGCTAAAGACAGCTTGTGTTTAAATTGAGTGTAAGGCAATTTATGCTTCTAAAGTCATGGTCAGCATTTATTATTGTACTGTGCTGTAAACTTGTTCTGTGCCAAGTCACATTATTTTATAGCGTTATCAAATCCGGTGGCACTGTGTGTTAGTTTCCTGACTCCCATGTCACATGGTCTGTGATTGAAACTTGTAAAACCGGTTTAATTCGTCACAGCCAGCACTCCGGTTGTAAAGTAGAAGCAGGCGAGATTTCCAGCGAAAAACACCTCCCCCTTCTTCAGGTGTGAGGGTCTTCTGCTCAGAATGAAACGCTAAAATGTAATGTAGGCTCTGAATGGGTTCAATTATGATTTGGGCTTGATTAAGGTCACTGCCTTTCATCTAAAACCCTACTTGAATCCTTCTAAACTAAAAATCAGTGTTAGTGAGTTCTAAATAAAGAGGTATCCAGGTAACAGTGAAATGGGCGGACAGTCTGGGGAGATCGCCCGTTTTCCATGTAAATAGTTCCCTGGTTCCGCACCCCTTGGTGTTTCTCTCGCTCTCTCTCGGGTCACCTGATCATTAGCTCGAAAGATTTCAGTGCTTTGTGTATATTCTAATGGTAGTGGGGGCAGGGTGTGTGGGAACAGGTTTGGTTGAAATTGCACTGGAGATCTATGTTCTTCACACCTAAACATTTTCTCTGAAAGCATTTTCTTCGCAGTTTAACCAATCTTGTAACAGCATATTAATTTTAAGTGCTTAATGTAAAATCTTGTAAAAATATATTTTCATTGTTCAAATATACATTAAGTCTGACTAGCATATAATAAGTTAAATACAAAACTAAAGAAAAAATAGGGTTAAATATAATTCAAAATATTTTGCTAACAATGTTAACTGTTTATGAATAATAAAATGTATTAACTAAGGAGTAGGATGGCACAGTTGTTAGTATGTTTTTTGTTTTGTTTCTTTTTCATAAATACAACAGTAGTACCTGATGTGTCAGTGGCTTTCAAAATTAAATTATGCATGCAAACCTGTGAACTAGAAAGATAACTAAGATATCCATCCATTTATAATGGTGGCAAAGTGGTTAGCATTGCTATCTTGCAGCACTGGGGTCCTAGGTTCAATTCCTGCCATCCTGTGTGTGTGGGGTTTACATGTTCTCTCTGGGTTACATGGTTTTTCTCCATATGTGTGATATGACTCCCTCTCGCACTCCAAAACATACTGGTAAGTTAATTGGTTTATGGGAAAACTGGCCCTGGTGTGTGTGTGTTTGTGTCTGTCTGTCCTGTGATGGACTGGCGCTATGTCCAGGGTGTATTCTGCCTTGTGTCCGTTGCTTACTGGGATAGGCTCCAAATCCTCTGTACTGGATAAAGAGATTAGAAATGGAAGTAAAGGCACTGTGTGGATGGAACTATACACAGTGTTAGAAACCCACTATGAAATGGCAGCATCTCACTGAGAATAAAATATTTTATAGTGCTGGCTTAAGGAAACAGCCTTTCCACCTCTCTTGCACATCAGTATCCATACCTAGTTATTTAAACAAATTGCCTCTAATTATAAACATCTTAATATGCTCTGTGGATCCGCATCAGCTATGTTTGCCCATTCCTTCAATTCATGTGCATCCAACACACAGTTCAATGCCAGCAACTACACATAATCTAAAATACAATCCTTATTTCAGTATCTATGTAAACATATAGTCTGTTAACTTCATCATCTTCATCAAAAGTATGCCTAACCCCATTAGGAAGTGTTCTTGTTATAAGTGTATTCCTCAGCTTTCCCCAAATTATCTTCTTCTTGCCAACATCTCTAGAGTTTTATCCTGCAATAACTCAGCCAACACTTAAATCTCCAAAAGCTGCTTGTGTTAATTTCTTTAAATCACAAATATCATGTGTAAATACTGGCCATGTAATACTCTGCATTGTGGAATAATAGTTTATTTTAAAGGGAACTAGAGAAACTAAGAACTACAGAAATCAAGAAAGGCTTTTTTTCTAGAATTAATTAATGCACATCCTGTTCACTGGGGAAATTAAATCCACACTGAGCAATCTTCAATATGTTCAGAATATGATAGCAAGAATCCTATCAGGGATGCATTACACCTGTTTTCGAGTCCTTGCACTGGTTACCTATCAGATTTCGAGTCAACTTCAAAATCCTTATCCTCCTTATATACTGTCCTACAACTGTTATTATTGATCTCCGAATTATTGTACTTGACATGACTTCATTCAGCCTTTCCTGAACGTCTATGACAGGCAGAGAGAGTGCTGTTTCTGGTGCGATCTTTTGCAGCTGACATTTCACTGTTTTAAACGAACAAGAAATTAGATTACTCATAAATCACTTATTCTATATAAACACAGCGTAATTGCCCTCCGAAAATCCTCTTTTTCTTTTTCGTTTTAGAGACCTTGATCGAAACTGATTTTAGATGTCAGAAAGGATTTATTTTCTCTGTATTTCCTACATTGCTTTGTCGAGATTTTAACTTTATATCTAGGCTCAGATTTCAACTATAAATCGTACAGTAATTAATAGCAGTAAATACTGATGTTTATACATAAAAAAGTCATGCCTTGGAGTATAGACCCCCAAAGGAATGCCATAGACTCAAACTGCAAAATAAACACATACAGAAAGAAAGTATTTGTATTGTAATTGCAAATCCTGGTACTGTATGAGTGATTGGTATGACTTTCCTCATTACAAATCTCTTATTAGAATTTAAATTTCTCTGTAACTCCAGGTCAGAACAGAGAAAATGTAACTGCCTTAAGGAGTTTACGATTATGAAAAATAGAAGGATAAGCATGATACGTATGTCTTCTGTCATTTTCTAAGTCATGTTACTGAGCACCAAATCTTATTGAGAATATGAATCCATTTAAGGTTTATACCATTAAAGTAATGGTTTATTCCATGCTGAAAATGTTTGTACCAGGCTTTTTTGAGGCCTGTTTAATTGTGTCTGAAGTCTGATGTTGTAAATTTTATTGTTAAAAAGATCCATGAAAATGTCACTACTAAAGTTAGCTGGTACTGTTGGTATTGTAAGTGGCAAGTAGAGCTCATATTTTAGATTTTGTGTAGTTGCTAGCGTTGAACTGTGTGTTGGATGCACATGAATTGAAGGAATGTGCAAACATAGCTGATGTGGATCCACAGAGCCAGCATATTAAGATGTTTATAATTAGAGGCAATTTGTTTAAATAACTAGGTATGGATACTGATGTGCAAGAGAGGTGGAAAGGCTGTTTCCTTAAGCCAGCACTATAAAATATTTTATTCTCAGTGAGATGCTGCCATTTCATAGTGGGTTTCTAACACTGTGTATAGTTCCATCCACACAGTGCCTTTACTTCCATCCATTTCTAATCTCTTTATCCAGTACAGAGGATTTGGAGCTTATCCCAGTAAGCGACGGACACAAGGCAGAATACACCCTGGACATAGCGCCAGTCCATCACAGGACAGACAGACACAAACACACACACACACCAGGGCCAGTTTAAATCTAACCTCAGAACCTTTCTTTTCAGAAGACTTAGTGTCTGTATCTGCTTCATTTTCTAATTTTGGTAGCACCTCTAACTGCTTGTCTTTCTTATATGCATTTACTTTATAATCTGTGGTCCTTTTATCTGTTTTTACATCTACTGTATTGCTTTGAGATGCCACCTTTAATGGTGATATATCAAATAAAGTTTTTTATTATTGTTATAGGGAAACATGATCAGATTTTCCCTGGTTCAGAAAAAAAGATCTAAAGTATACTAGTTTGTTACTCTTCTCATTCCCTTTGCTAAATGACTTTTCATACTAATCTGATCAATCTAACTGCCAGTTTTCTGTGCTTTCTCTATCCTGCTAGATTTGCAATTATTCTGAAAATTTTCATCTTGAAATAACTCATTTCTAAATACCTTTTTCACTGTTAACATCTTGCAGCAACTCTGCGACAAAATATACACTCTGACAGTTCATCCTGCTACCAACATTAAATAAAACAAATCTTAAGATTTCTATATTTATGTCTTTATTTAGTGGTTTCATTAGTGACAAAGGCTAAACTTTCTTGGAAAAATGTCTTTTATGTGTTGCGGAAAAAACTGACTTGCTTTAACAAAATATGTTTACAAATCCTTTCACCTGGCATTTTCGTAGTTAGAAATTATGGAACACTCTGTTAAAAGCAAAGGAGCTTTTATGTCCGTTGCAGTTCTTTTGCAACATGAATATAATTATA